>NC_071090.1:57832328-58133439 GCF_027358695.1 Spea bombifrons
AGAAGGACTCATCTGCTCATCGCACCAGCTGTGGGCTTTATATTCTTATATTCTTTTCTACCTCACAAAGAGCTACGCTTTATCATTTATACATTTCCTGTCTTTAACATAGTGGCTGCTAAAGGATGTTCTTATATGTAAGTACTGGAAATGTTACCTATTGATTGCAATATTGGTCAACTTTTTTTTAAAAAAATGTAAATACTTTTACTTAATTTTATTATTGAGAGATGCTTGTGCCACAAAAAAGTGAAAGTAATGTCATTTAAACATCACACAAAAAAAAACATTTGGAACATGGCTTATTTTTTTGTAAAGAACTATAATAAATATATACTATGAGCCATACTTGCATGAGTTTAAAGTTGACTTACTCAAGTTAATTAAGCACTTTGGAGGACTAACCCAACACTTGGTTTTACAAGGAGCAAGGGACCCTGCATAATGCATAGTTGGATTATCACCGATTTAACTATGCATTATGCAGGACCACCCAAGCTGCTACTGCCAACGTTCGGTAGGGTTGCACCCATCATAAAAGCATGGAAAGCTAGAAACCTGAAATGTCAAAGTCCCCTTTTATTTACAAAATATTTAATCTACTTTCACAGTCTATCTGTAAATTGGTTCTTGCTCTGTTTTCAGACTAAGTAACTACAGGAAGTCATGGCTATTTAAATTTGGGGCTTTCATTACAATAGTACATCTCCTTGGAAATGCCGTCTACTCTGGAGCATCACTATACGTGTCCCATTTCAACTACCCTGGAGGCGTAGCCATGCAGTCCTTACATAGCATGGTGGATCCATCAACAGGTGGATTTTATTTTTTCTTTCTAAATTGTAACACTATATAATATCTTGTAACACTTCAAATATGTTTTCATTATTATTCAGATGTGTCTGTACACATAGATGTGGCTGCAGCTCAAACAGGAGTCTCAAGATTTTTACAAATCCACCCCCATTGGAGGTATGACTGAATAGTTGTCTATCAAAATTGTATATGTAGACTTTTAAACGCTAGACTTGCACACTAATCAATCATTGCTTTTGATTAATTCAAAGAACTTGCAGACACTTGTGCAATTAAATGGAACTATCTTCTTCTGGATAAAGGCAAATTAATTGGTGTCTTAAAATGTGTGATTATTGGGTCTCTGTGGCTCAGATGAAAACTGAGTATGAATGGCAGTACTTGTTCTAGGAGCCCTTCTTAAATTCTACTGAACCTTCCATCAGGGGAACTCTGAATAGCCACAATTAATAGAATATAAAAAAAAGTGGTTATATTTAAAAAGTACAACTCACATGGGCGAACCCTAGAAAGCAATGCGTAATACATGGTTGCATAGGTAAGAAAATTTCAAGTCAGCTCTTTCACGGAAAATCATTAAAGCCTTACTAATGCAACAGGCTGGCTTAAATAAATCTATAGTTATATGGAACATGAGCTGTCACTGTGTTTACAATGTACTATTCAGATCTTTGTACTTTATTACACAAACTGATTGTATCTCTCTCTTTAAAAGGTATGATAAAAGGGAAGACCTCACACCAGGAGATAATACAATGCTTTCCTACACCCACCTTATCATGGAGTATGACACTCTGTCTATGTCTCACTATAAGGATACACACAAAATACTAAGGAACATACAAGCCGTTGGTGGAATCAGATTTAACATCGCTTCTTATCCTCCTGCGTCTATGAAATTACTAACAAAACTTGTAATTTTAGAGAAAGTTCCGGACAGGTTATAAATTGTACGCAAGACCTCAGGTTTTCGTTATTTTGACTTTAAATGGTGCTTCTATGTAATATCTGTAAAATGCATCTGGAATACTGGCTTTTTATATTACTGAATACATAAAAATGTTAAACCCTGTTCAATAACTTAATTAGGATATTTTGCTGACTGTTGCTGTACTTCAACAAAAAAAAAAAAGCGTTGTGAATTTATAAAGGTGGCGTTTCACCACATGACTCCTATACAAACAATATATTTATAGCTTTATATGGGTATGATCTATATATTGCAGTTGCAACTCCCTGACTTTCTTGTACATAAAGTAGAGCCAACAGTTTTTCTTTTCCTGGGTTGGCTCTGCATCATGAATACTTCAGTAGCTGGCAAAGAATTTGCACCCCAAAGACCATTTTAACTATATGTTTATTCAACCATGATTCCTTTGTGTTAGGTATACCACATAGCTATCCATAAGTAATAATTGTGAATAGAACTAAAGTTAAAACTATATTGCTCAGGAATACAATGACAGCACAGGTACTTATTGGTGGGTAGAATGTTTATTTCTAATGGGAAGGGATTTTTAATAGCTTATACAGTTTTTTATTGTACAAGTTTTTAAGGTTTAAAAAAGAGGGAAGAAAATTAAGCTTGAAAAATTTTTTTTTTTATGCATACTACACCCATACTACACCCAAAAAGGAAAAAATTTACACATATGGCTGAAATTGGAGAGAAAAAAAAAAAGGAGCTAGTCTTTTTGGTGAAGGGGTTCAGGTGGGTGAAATATTGCATTTTCTCAAATTGATGGCAAGAATTGGCTGCATCAGTCCTGAGTATTTTTCTGTATATACTGGGAACCACTTTTACAGAGCAATGCCTAAACAGAACCAGGCCTCATAAAACAGATTACATAAACATTAAGGGGTAAAGAAAATGATATAGATTTGTTTGCAATTGTGTACTCCTGTGTATCGAAGTAAATACACTTGATATACAAAATAGTGTTTATTATTGTGACAGTAGTAATGTATGGTATGCTATACACTGACTGTACTATGTAGAAATATGTAGTTTTAATCAGGAACCTCAAAACAGACAAAAAGTTTGACAGGCTAAAATGAAATGCCCCACAACCTCATGAAAAGATGCAGTACAGTATATTGTCCGGTATCAGTACCCTTCATGTTTCCAGCATGAATGGGGGGTTGGAATCCATAAATCAAGCAGTATCCCCCTTTGAGTTTCTTCTCCATCACTTCCCTTGGCTAATTAAATATTAGCTTCATAACTACTACTGTAATATTGAAGTTGTTGCTAATAGTAACTTCAGCTTATCGCATTAGTGTTTCTGTACAAAAATAGAACATGTATGGCCATGTCATGAGAGTACTAAACATTTTAATAGGCTAATGGTAAGTAAACCAAATAAAATTGCAGGGATATTGTAAATAAAATTGTTTAATTTCAGAAACATTTGATGACCATTTATAAATACAGATACAGAGATGAGAAATTAGGTCAGATTGCAGTACATTTAACAAAAAAATGACAAAGTACAGCATATAATTTACAATATAAAATGAAATAGAAAACTGAGCATTTGAACTGCAACATTTTTGAAATGTCAGCATGTATGTTTTCTTTTGATATAAGGAACTCATGTATATATAAAAAAAAATCTAAGCAACTAGTTTATAGTTTTACACTTGTGTATGAAATAAAACAGCCTCTGGAAATAAGTTAATATTAAAATCAAATAAAAATCACCCTAAACTTTTAGAGATGAATCACATTTCTGGAAAATTCACACTGCACTTATATAAAAAAAAAAAAAAGCCTAGGTTTAAAATATGCAGGTGAATTTATTTTCTAAAAATTAATTTGAATTTGCAATGCTCGCTGGAACAGCTACATTTGTAATCTAACTTAGAACATTAAAAGAAAATAAAGCCTCTAAGATTAAATATAACATTACAATTACCCAATACAATAAAGTAAAACATTAAAAACAGTTATCACAAGTCTCGTTTACACACAATATATATACTGTGTGTCTGCAGTGTTACACTTTGTGCTGATCACCTACCTGGAATCTGTTGTAACAGACTGACAAATGTACTCTAGAGACTACTGACAAACTGTAAACATTACCTCTCTTCATATACAAGAGACTAAAAGAGGTAAGGCAATATAGTCTTTAGTACCCAATTGCAGTGTAGCAGACCAAAACATTCTTACAAGGATTTTTTGGCCATTTACAAAGCAATTAGCTTCTGGGTGCTATACTACAATTACCACCTTGGTTGAAACATGACCTGAACCTTATTACGCAGCTTTATTAAAAACACAGACTAACAAAAAAAAACAAAAAAGCAATGTTTGACTAAAATACAGTACCTTTCATTTTTGTACGTAATTCAAGAAAAACTAGAGAATAAAATTGTTTACATCTTCTTTGTATTCTAACAAAAGGAATCACTTTTTTACATATGTATTTACAAATAAGAAGACTGACGTTTGTAATTCAAATTATGACACTAAAAGGTAAACAGGAAAAAGTATATATACACAGAATCTGGCCGCCTGAAGAAATGAGTAAGGCACATGTAGACCATATTTAAAGCGAGACATTAGAATGCAGTAGAAAATTACAGTTACTGATCAGATGTCCTACATGGCCCCTTGTGGAGCAGTTTAAGGTAAAAAAAAAAAAAAAAACCAAACAAAACCGTTGATTTAGTGATTTTTTTACCTGGCAACTTTGTTTCAATACTGAAAGTAAATTAAGGGGAGATTTACTTTTAAAAAGATTAGCTGCTCAAAATGTTCCATCATTAGCCTAGTTTGGTTAAAATTGCTATTTTCATTTGAGGTGTTAAAAAGTCGCTCAGAAGGAACAATGCTAGGGGGACACCCGAGGAATCTGACAGCCAGCTTTGATAAAGCTGGCCAAGATGATTTCTTCAAGTTCCAGTATGTTAGGGGATCACAGTTATGTTCAAGGACTTCCTCCTCCAAATAAGCAAACACAATATCTTCAGGTAATTTTTCCTTAAAGTTTTTTGTTTTTTTTATATTGTCCATAAGCGACCATATATTCTCCTCACCCTTGGTTTTAGTTGGTGAAATTTTGCTACACCCATTAAGGATGGGTGCATCATCTGAGGTAGAGCTTAATAGTTCCAGTTCCCTGATTAATCCTTGTTTGTATTCCTCAGCCTCCTCCTCTGCAAATAAGGAAGCCTTGTACCGGGGATCCAAGAGAGTTGCAAAAATGTACCTTGGGTCAAGAAGTGTTGAAGACAGTCTACAAACCATGGCTTCCTTGAGTGATTTCAGCATGGTGTCTATTCCCATTGTTTCTTCAAACAGCATTTCTATCTTTCTGTTAAGTATGTGTATCATTGGAATCACCTGACTTAAAGTGGCCATGTGCATGCTCATTTCCCTACTGGCTGCCTCAAAAGGTTTTAGAGCATGGCACACAGACTGCATCACCTCCCACTGGTCACAGCTAATAACTTCTCTAAAGTTACACTCGATTGACATCTCATCAATGGCCCTTTTCTGTTCAATAAGACGTTCTAACATATGAAATGAAGTACTCCATTTTGACGGGACGTCTTGAATCAGCTGGTGTGGAGGCAGCCCATATTCCTTTTGTAGCTCGGCTAACTTCTCCTTAGCTTTTGTTGACCGGTGCACACGTTCACAAATTTTCCTGGCAATACTCAGCAGATTTTGAACCATTCTTTGACTCTTAATAGCCTCGTTTACAATTAGATCTATAGTGTGTCCAAAGCACTGAACACTCGAATGTTCGCTTTCATTTAATGTTTTGCCTATACTGTGATTATCTGTTACAGTGATGCCCATTGTGAGGCCTATTGAGGTTATCCAGGATTCCCATAAATATTCTAGATGTTTCTGAACACTGACACCATTATAATCACAATCGATCTGAGACACATGTAAAAGTGCTGAACAGTGGTAATCGTCGCTGTGTGGTCTGAATGACGAGTCAAATGTTACCCAATGAGCAGTAAGTGTTAAATATTCCCGTGTCTGGCTGCTCATCCAGATCCCGGCTGTAAAATGGATAACGCCACCTTCAGCTTCTTTTAAGTGCGAGACAATTATGTGTTTCACATTTTCATACATATCTGGAATTGCTGTTGTAGAAAAGTAAGAAGCAGGTGGCAATACGTACTGAGGTTGGAGGTATTCAAGCAGTCTGTTAAAGCCAACATTATTCACAAACGAGTATGGCTGAAGATCTAGTGCTATCATTTCAGCTACAAGACTTGTGATTTTTTTGGCAACTGGGTGAGAGTCACAAAACTTGTCATTGGTTTCATCAAAAGAGGAAGAGGCTGTTGACTCTGAATTTACTGGCATTTGCCCACCTGCAGGTGCTAAAGTTTCTGGAACATTGTTTTGCAGCACATTATTGTGGAAGCGCTGTAAGTGTCTTAGGAGGCAGCTGGTACCCAAATTTGTTGGTTTTTTCCCTCTGCTTATTGTGCGTCCACAGTGCATACATATAACCTTAGTAGAATCTGCAGAACATATTGAGAAGTGATTCCACAGTTTTGAGGTTTTCTTGCTGTTTGAGGGGACTACCACTTGATTATCATTGCTAACTACTGTTGATGATGCTGTAATTTTTGAAGATGAGCATTCTGCAGAGGCTAAGGTAGCATACGGAGAATTGGCCAAACCAACATCAATAAAGCTTTTTTGATTCAACAGTATTTCTGGGTGCCGTCGATAAAGATGTCTCATTAAACAACTGGTTCCTAAATCCCCCTTTTTACCTCTGCTTATCATACAATTACAATATCTGCAAATTGCCTTTAAGTTATCAGTAGGAGACAATGAAAAATGGTGCCAAACCTCAGACTTCAAACGTTTCATAACTTTTTTGTTTTGTTGAAAAATTACGGGTGGCTCACATTCAAAGGAACGCCTACACTTTAGCTTTTCGGGTGAAGATTGGTCAGCAATATCCTCAGAGGAATGCAAAACTGTTGCTCCATCACTAATCGATAGATCACCATTAGGAACAGTGCACTGTGTATCCTCAGAAACTCTATCTGGAGATGGAGGTACAGAAGTAGATTCATTCACCATTTTCCCAGGAGAGACAGTAACTGAATTGGTCTCGCCACCTTCTGCAGATAGAAGAGATGGTAACAGTGTTGGTGGCACAGAATAAGGAGGTGGCAAGGTAGTCCCTCCACCATTCTCTTGCAAAACAATTGAACGATGTGCTCTCCACATATGCCTTATTAAGCAGCTTGTCCCAAGGTCCTTCCCATTTTTTCCTCTGCTGAATTCATTCATACAGTGAATACACACTGCTTTTGAATTATCCAGTGGAGATAAATAAAAATGCTTCCACACTGCAGACCGCCTTCTGGAACCAGATGCATTTCTTTGAATTGGATTATGTTTTTCCATTATATTTTCCACAGTTTCATCACTCTGGTTGATTGGTAAAGATACAGGAGAAGTTACAGCAACATCCTCTTTGCTATTTTTTTCAGAGACCGAAAAGTCTGAAGACATCTCATCTGATGATATCACTGACATTGGCTCTTCTGCTATCTTCTCAGCAACAGATATTTTTGAAGAACGCTTCCTAGTTTTTGTAGGTGTTACATTGGTTTCCCCAACATCTGGAGTCTGCGGAGTTAAAAGTAATGTCGGGGGAGAGTAAGATATACTTGGCATATTTCCATTTTCTGAGACAAGAACCCTGGGGTGTGCCCTTCTTACATGTCTCATCAGACAACTAGTACTGAGGTCTTTTTCATTCTTTCCCCTGCTAAACTCTTTCATACAGTACATGCATATTGCTTTGGTACTGTCCCTAGGAGAAATAAAAAAATGATTCCAAGCTGGAGATTTTTTCCGATTACTAATGTTTTTATTGGTGAGAATGCTTTGAGTAACAGCCTCCATTGCTGCATCATAGAGTGTAGTAGTGTACTGTGAAAACAGAACACCATAGTCATCCTCATTTTCAGTGGACGAAAAGGTATTTGAGGTATCAGCACAGTGTTGTTCTTTATCTTCTTGTTCATCGCTGCTTTCAGCATGCTTTGTTTCATCAGCTTCCACCTTAAATGGAGTATCATCTGTATCACAATTTAATTCATCCTCCTGTTCATCTTTGACATTGCTTGCTTTCGCTACAGAAAGGTCACTTTCAGCTTTCAAAATGGGTTTCTTTTTATCCATGATTTACTTTACAACTGAAGATTTCTTGAACACGTTCTAATAGATAATAGAAAGAATTTTGAGTGCTGCAATATTTAGTCTTTGTGAAAAAATATGCATATTGCAGTAGACTGGTCCATATGTAAAAAAGTGTTCTTTGCAAAGTGACGAATCATTTAAAAATTAGTTTATAGAAGAAGTATGGTTGAAGTCATTCTGACAATTTTGGTTAGCCCACCTAAGGAAAAAGTAAAAACAGTATATAAACATACAAGGAAAAAAATGTTCTGCCTTATTAAAAACTGTATAATTACAGAATGAAAATGCATCCTTTTTCAGGAGAAATTTTAACCATAAATATATTACATTTCGCAGGATTGTAACAAGATATTAATGTGTTCAAATACTGTAAAATGTTTTCTGTGATCTATTCTGCACCTGCCTCCTGAATAACTGTTTTATACATACAAAATGATTTGAAAACATAAGCAATCAAAAAAAGGGGATAAGGTATAAGAGGTGTTTCGAAAGGTCACTCATGGCAGCTAAAAACCATTACGAAAACTAGGGATGCGCCGAAATGAAAATTCTGAACCGAAACCGTAAATTCAAGATTCACTTGGCCAAAACCGAAACCGAAAATGACCCTCACCTTAAAAAACAAGAACAAACAACCCCCCCACACACTTATTAAAAGTAAGTAACGCACCAAAATTGGCATGTACTGGTTGCCTGGGTATGATAGGAGTGTGATTGCTGTGTGTGTATGTATATGTATATATATATATATATATATATATACACATACATACATATATATATATATATATATACATACATACATATATATACACACACACACACACATACATACATACACACATTGTGATAGGAGTGTGATTGCTGTTAGTATGTATATATATATATATATATTTATTAATATTATATATACATACATATACACCTCACACACACACACTAACAGCAATCACACTCCTATCATGCCCAGGCTGCAAGTACATGCTAGAACCTGGTGATGATAGGAGTGTGATTACAGGCTCCCTATGCCATGCTATATCCACACACACACACATATATATATGTATATACATATACATGCTATCACAAACATTCATTCACTCTTTCATATACCCTCAACCACCCCCTTACCTGAACTGCACATCTCTCACTCGCAGACTTCTGCAGGGGCCCTGCTGCTTCCCTCTGGGTTGCTGTTGGAGCAGTGATAGGAGGAACGGAGCAGAGTCATGTGACATGCATTCACGTGACTCTGCTGGGTTCTGCTTCTCCTGGCGACCAACACACAAATAAGCAGCCCGGCCCCTGCGGGCAATCATTTTCGGCCGTTTTTTTTATTTCGTCATTCATTGTTTAGTATATGTACCAGTTGCTAAGAGACTACTTGGTTAAAAATAATAAGTTACTCCACTGTTGCATCTGAAAATGCATTAAACACAAACTGCCATAGTTTTCATATTGGTCCAAATGTAGTACCTGAACAAACAAACAAAAAACAAACCGCAGACATGTGGATGAATGCTAACATTACCAAATCTTCAACAGGTCAGCAGAGTTTGAAACTAAGCTCTGTACAGACATTAATTTTGCGGTACCTCTAAAACTGGGCTTCAAAGGCAGATGTTGCCATCAAAGGTTTTAGCGCAACAAAACTAAAATATAGCATTTTCAAATAAATATTGCATTTTAAAAGACCACTTCAGCCCTAATCCAATGTAAAATACATACTGCTGACACAATGGGAATGCTAGAAAGCATGCACACATGTACAATTCCTGCATAGACTTGCTTGTTTCAGTTAACGCAGCCTGAGAACGAGTTAGATAAGGCAGAGGTGTTTTTTTTTTTTTTTTTGTTTTTTTTAACTCCAAGAACACACTGACTTAATTTGCTTGCAGGTTAATGCATTAGATCCAGCGGCGGCAAGTCTGAGGGAGACAATTCCTGCCACAAAGCCACAGGCAAATTGTCCTGTATGATCTCATATCCCGGCACCACTCACACGTTTTCTGGGCTGCTACTCCTTTCAACACTCACGCCTTACTAATGGTGCCCAAAGAGGGCTATAAAATTGCAGAAGAATCTCTGCGTTTAAAAAAGAAATGTAGGGCCATTGATTTAGCATCTTAGTAAACAAAGGATTAGTCCTTTAAAAAAGAAAATTATGCCCCAGTTAAATGAAGATCTGCGGCAAAGGGCGACACTTGCAGCAGTTATAGCCATCTTCTTGTGTCTAGCTTAAGACAAACCATAATTACAAGGTTCAGAAACAGTATAACAACTGTATTCAGGGCACTGCAGTGTTGATAAATGCACACAGGATGATCAATAGGTATGTTTTTCTGAAATAATTTCATGTTTGAATTTCAAGGGGAAAAAAATTACACCTGCGCAATGTTGAGATGTTTGTCCAATGCCTACCGAAGCCTGTTTTTTGTTTTTTTTTAATATATAAATTAATTCTTGAGGGTTTTTTGTGCAGTTTATAACAAAACTGCATGATTGGAAATCCAAATCCACACTGTGTCTATCGCCAGTAGTCTGTTGCTAAAGACTGTAAGGTGTGTACCTTTAAATGATTTTGAGGAATAACAAATAGCCATTTGAACAAATATTGCTTAGGTAGTAATATGTAAACCGGTTGTTCTTGCAGTGCATGGTAGCAAGCAACAAACAATTCATTCACGAATTCAAGGTAGTGCTGCCTTAATTCAACAAATCCAGGATACACCATATATAACAGGGGTAAATGAGAAATATTCAGCAAAGCATTTTATAAAAGGAAATTCTTCAATTCACAAGTTCCCGTTTGTATTTCTTCCACAACCACAAATAAAACTGAGAAATGTCCAAAAAGCCACCTCTCTAGCTGACAGCTAAGGAGACATTTTTAGGGATAACTGTCCAGTTTTCTGAAAAGGGGATCTTCCAACTTTACCATCACTGCACGAGTGGTACATGTGCCACCCACAAAACAGACTTTTCTTAATTAGTGAATTTAGTGAATAATTTACCCAATGATCGGTCATTTCAATATTGTGCATGAGCTTTGGGCACAGCTGCTTATTAATCAGCTTGCTACCGGGGCGAATCACAAGACTTATGGAATCCATGAGAAAAGGCGTTGGTTTTATTAACATGCCCAATCCAAGTAATGACCATATTCATACTGAACAGTAGACAGGCAAAATGAGTTACTTAAAACAATATTAAGCATGACATTTTATATACAAGTTGCCCTAGAAAATCTATACAAGTAAGCATATTGTAACAACATTTAAAAAATAAATTCTACAGAATTGCTACAAAAGTATATTTAGGTAAAACGTTGTGCCATATTTACACCGAGTTATTAATGGCTGATGCACTTTCTTTAAATACTGGTCACATCAATCACAAACCTTTAAGGAAAACATATCGACATACTAGTCTCACAGAAACAGAGAATCTGTAGTTATTTGATACCAACAAATTCATAGTACAAGGTATAATGTGACATAAGCTCTAAAGACCTCTGAACCTCACTACAATAAACATCTTGCTTTAGAGTACAATCCACAGGAGTTAATGTCTTTTGCATTTACACAGACTAGCACCAAACCCCATTTGACTGTACTTATTCCGAACTACGTAATCACAGAACTGTGCCGTTTTTGAGCTTATGCTAGGGTATCAAGTCTATGGTGGATTATTAAAAGATATGTATTTGAAAAGATCAGTAGAAAGAGGCACAGAGAACATTGTGGAGCTGCTTGCCCATTTTAGCCTGATATCATGCCAGCTTGATGCCCACACAGTCCAGTTCACAAAGCATCGGGAGAGAGTGAATTTGTAATAGATCCAGGTGCTGCCTGCCAGAAGCCAGGGAAGACCCAAGAAACAAGCAGTGTTTTTAGCGAAACACTGATCTTATTACTAAAGGACGGAAATCAGAGAGGTAAACATTTTTGCTCCACTTCCTTAAAACATAAAATGGCCTAACTCCCACTTCAGACACCATATACACAGTAGATATTAGACTAATCTTTTCTTATGCACAAGCTAACACAGGGGTTCAAGCCACAGGTGCTAAATTACACAGATTTCAAGCAACAGATAATGAGACGTAACACGGAGAAAATGCCAATTAATAAGTATACATCAAATATTATATTCTCTACTTGCCAAGTGATGCTCTAAGCCACCACATAAAGATCAAAATAAAAATATATTAAAAATATTGTTAAGACAAAATCCAATACATATCTGATAAGATGTTGAACTTAAATAAGCTTCTGTTCATTAATCACATTCCACCACTTTGATATCTTCTTGATTTTTCATACTGTATTTCATATTATTGCAGCATTTATTTGGTGCTCTGGCTATTAAATACATTGGTTTTGTATTGATGAACAGTATATAAAAAATGCTTTACAATGGGCATCAAAGCCCAATAGCATTCATATACATATAAAAAAAACATTTGGAGGTAACCTCATATGGCTTCTAACTTAAAAACAAGTTAGCTGAAGGAGAGGCAGCTGAACAGAAATCTCCACCCCTTTTCAGTTATTTCCTTTCAAAAGACGTTGCTGGTGATCCAGCCGAACATGAAGACATTTCTTGACAAGTGTTGTCCAACCCCTCCTTCCCGTTAAGTAAAACAATAGAAAAGACTGGTTCAAACCAAACCAGAAGACTAAACGCATACCTGGAGTGATCAAAGGGAATCATGCAGACTATTACTCTAACGAAAAACAAAGTGACTAAAGTAGCAACCCTTCAGCTATAATTCCACAAGCCAAATAATAAAACCAAGGCCGATTTGGGCAAGCTGACCTTGGGCAGCGCAATGTATGCCAGGCGTTGCCTGTGGCTTCCCAAGCCCTGTGTCCTCTTATAAATAAAGCGTCCTCCTGCAAGGAGCAGAAGATATTAGCCAGCTAGACTCCAACTTGCTCCTTGTCTCCATACCAAGATGAGCCACACACACACCAAGTATACTAAACTTAGATAGGATGATTTGTATTTTTAATGGAATAACCCTGCTGACATACCATTTACACATCATTTACTTGATAAAATTTACTCAGGAACACACATGACTATGTGGTTAGAAGGGGACTTAACCACATGGGGTCCAGCAATGACTTGGTCTTGAGTCCCAAGCAGCCTGACCACCCTGTAACCCTTGTGACACTGATACCTAAAGGCTGAACGGGGAGTTAGAGAAGCAGCACTGGGTTATAACATCATAACACTTCTTCCGAATCCAGACGGTTAAATCCATGGAGGGAGGAATGAGGACAACATATTTTAGACAGAGGTCATGGTTAAACTTCTGAACATAGGTAACTTTCACAAACTGCATTTCTACTAGACCACTCTTCTGAGATAAGAAAGAAATCCAAAAAAACTAAAAAAAATATATATATTCCTTATCCTAATCACTGGGTGCTGGTTGGTAGAATTTAGCAGTTTCCCTCCCAACTTAAATATGCCAGTGCTCACCTTTTTGTTCCGTATTGTTCTTATCTATAGGCATTTGATCCTCCTGGCTTTTGTTTTTGCCCAGATAGATAAGAATGTGTGCATTCATCCTATTTATGGATAGTATATGTTCTGCTTTGTGACCCACTTTGAAGGGGAGCATTAGTTGAACTTTGCTTAAGTGTGGAAATATTTCCGGGTAATTACTATCTTTTTTGGGGTACAGTTTACTTTGGATTCAGGTTTTCTGCCACCATGCTCACGTGTACAAAAAAAAATCTAAAAAAAAAACTTTTTTTTTTTTTGGAGATGTTGCATCTTAGTTGTCCCGGCCTACCAAGCGCACTCGGCCAAATTAGATGTCTACGGGCTGAATAAATCCAACAAAAAGTGCTGTAAAGAGAGCTCTGCCTGCAAGTTTGCACTTTAGAACTTGTTACACCATGCTTTTCCCAGCACAGTATCATCAGCGTGTGATAAACGTGCATAGCAACACAAGTACACTTTTCTACCAAATCTACACATCTACTACACACTTCGTCTGTCCATCATCACTAGGACGAGTATGCGCGAGTGATACTATGCTTTAGAACGGATATGCTGGGAGATCACGGCTACAAAGCTGATGAGCTGAAATAGGGGACCTGTGTTTGTGAACAAACGAGCTTTCTGAATCTTACGCATGAACAGTTTGCGGTTACTATAATACGGTGGCTCGTTTGAACGCCATACGGACACAGCCACTGCGCATTCATCTGTTCGTTAAACCTCTTCCGGGGAAACTGCGAATCGGCCAGAGACCGTGGGACTCACATGCTTGTGTTAGTTACGCTTATTTTGCAACAAGACTGCATGCGCGAAAGGGGACGCGCGTTTGTGTAACCCTCGCACTCCACTGCCATACCAACATGCAGTCTACTGTTACACTCGCTACGTGACACGCTGTGTGTGGGGTGCTAGCAGGCCCTTGCTCGTCTTCCCAAACCGGAACTTGAGTGTGTCGGGTACAACAGTCCTTGTTTCTCTTTCGTGGAGAATGTTCGTGCTTCTCTAACAGCCCCGTATGGGACCCAACACTCACCTGCTTATCCGTACGTCCCTGACAGGGCTCGGCAGGCTTTCAGTGGTCGCAGGCCAAATAATCGCCACTCGGCCCCCCATTCATTAGTTTAATGCTTTGTCTGCCCTCCCGTTCCCGCGACGCTCTGTCCGACGGCGAGATGAGGATGGGGGCGGGGCGCGGCCTGTACGCTGCGACGTCATGGAGTCAAAGGTTCCCAAAATGGCCGCCATCAGCGCGGCCAATAGTTTGCCCAAGTCGTGTGATTAGGAGGTGGACTTTTGCCAGGAAAATGGAGCCGCACACTTATCGGATTACCGCCCCTCTCCCATACGCATACTTTACTACACCGCACCTCCCTCGTAAGTGAGGAGTTTATTTTGGCCCGTGGCTGTTAAGCAGCACGGGGTTTCCACAGTACTGGCGGCCTGGGAGGGGCGGGCAGTTAATGAATATGAAGCTGAATACAAGCAGACAGTAGGTAAATTGATGAGGTCTGTGCCGTTGGCCTGTGTAATGCAAGACCGAGAGTCAGGTGACATAAAATGAACAGCCATTTTTCTACAGGTGTAACGATACCTAACGGCCTGGTGAATTTAGAGGAAACTTTTATATGTATGGAATGAGATTCTTTAAGTGTGTGGCAATGTGTTGATATAAGTGGCATGCTTTGTGTTTTATGATGTCAAAAGTTGACTCAAAGCACGCTCTATACTATTCTTTTTATGCCACTATTTTCATGTGTTTATGAATGCTTTTGAATTATTTCCTCTGCACTGAATATCTCAGACATCCGCGCCAGAGAAAATGTTTGCGTCAAGTGCTTGTTATTTTGATAACACTCCTGGTGTATGTATATATTAACAAAAGGCTAGAATCTGAAGAAGAGACCCCCAAGGCTCCGAAAGCTTGTGTAACCTGCCTTTAATCGAGTAGTTTTGTTTTATATTTTGAGATTATGTATTTGCCGACACTGGCACGTAAATCTGAGTTGAATTTGTCAACTTTAAATCTTCAAACCATTACAGTAACAAAACTAGCAAGCTGTAGATAGTTTTGAATGTACGTGGAAGTGTTTAGAAACGGCAGCAACTCTGCCATGGAACGGAAGACCACGTAAAGTCACAGAGCGGAGTCACCGAGTGCTGAGGAGCATGGTGTGTTAAAGTTGCCAACGCTCTGCTGATTCCATAGCTGAAGAGTTCGAAACGTCCACTGGCATTAATATCAGCACAAAAATTGTGTGGTGGGAGCTTCATGGAATGAGTTTCTGTGGCCAAGGAGCTACATGCAAGCTTCACATCACCAAGTACAATGGCAGGTGTTGGATCGAGTGGTGTAAAGCACGCCGGCACAGGACTCTGGAGCGGTGGAAACGTGTTCTGTGGAGTGACGAATCCCACTTCTCTGTTTGGCAGTCTGTTTTTTTTTGTTTGTTTGTTTGTTTTTTAAATTCATGTCCAGTGGTTTATATACAAGTAATTTTCTTCCATATCAAACACATCCAACCATGTCTTTATGGACCTTGCTTTGTGCACTGGGGCACAGTCATGCTGGAATAGAAAAGGGTCTAGAAAAGTTGGAAGGATAGCATTGTCCAAAGTATCTTTGTATGCTGAAGCATTTAGATTTTCCTTCACTGGGCCAAACCCTGATTTCAATAATTAATAGGTGTTCCAAATACCTTCATCCATATAGTAATGCACAAAACCAGGTGGGAACCTGACAGGCCCACACAGTGCCCTGACCTCAACTCCAACGAACACTTTTTGGGATGATCTGAAAAGTAGATTGCGGGCCAGGCCTCCTCATCTAACATCGGTACCTGACCTCGCAAATGCACTACTGGATCAATGGGCACAAAATCCCACAGAAGCATTCCAAACTCTTGTGGAAAGCCTTCCCAAAAAAGTGGAAGTTCTAGTTGCAAAGCGAGGACCAGCTTCATATTAATGTCTATCTATTTAGTAGGGCTGCAACTAACGATTATTTTAATAATCGATTAGTTGGCCGATTATTTTGTCGATTAATCGGATAAAAAAAATACATTATTTTAAATTGAAGAAAAATTGCAATAAAAAAACGTACAATTTACACTTTCATCTCTTTATTGCAATGGCCTCTCTCTATTCACCTTCTTATTTTACTGACATAATAATAAAAGCTACAAGAACCCAAACACAGTGCTTCTCAAACTAGGTTTTAATACAAAGTTATTAGTAAATATTAATTCATATGTTAACTATTTTTCATATTTAATAAAAACTGAGAAAAAAGCCTTGTTTAAATTTTTTATTTACCAAACTGCCCCCAGTTATGCACATCTGACCCCCAGCTTGCCACTCTGCCCCCGTATATGCCTTATACCTCTTATATGCCAGATTCCACTGTGCCCCCTGATATGCCACTGTGCCCCTGATATGCCGTATACTCCTTATATGCCAGTGATATGCAACTGAGCCCCCTGATATACCTTTTACCCCCAGATTTGTTTTATGCCCCCCTGATATGCCTAATATCCATATGCCTTATACCCCCTATATGCCCTAAAAATTCATAATACCCCCCATACACCACTCTGGCTCCTCCCCTCCCATACACCACTCTGGCTCCTCCCCTCCCATACACCACTCTGGCTCCTCCCCCTCCCAAACACCACTCTGGCTCCTCCCCCCTCTCATACTCCACTCTGCCACCTCCCATACACCACTCTGCCTCCTCCCCCGCCCATACATCACTTTGGCTCCTTCCCTCCCATACATCACTTTGCCTCCTCCCCCTCCCATATACCACTCTGCCTCCTCCCCTCCCATACATCACTTTGGCTCCTCCCCCTCCCATACACCACTCTGGCTCCTCCCTCTCCCATACTCCACTCTGGCTCCTCCCATACACCACTCTGGCTCCTCCCCCTCCCATACTCCACTCTGGCTCCTCCCATACATCACGTTGGCTCCTCCCCCTCCCATACATCACTTTGCCTCCTCCCCCCTCCCATACTCCACTCTGCCTCCTGTGAACCTCCGTTTCTGACACGACACCAGGGAGCCGGGTAGAGAGGCAGAGTGGCGTATGAGAGGGGGAGAAGCCAGAGTGGTGTATTGGAGGGTGGCTCCCATACACCCCTCTGACTCCTCCCCCCTCCCATACACCGCTCTGCCTCTCTACCGGCTCCGTTACTGAAGGCACTTTCATTGCAGCTTCATAGAAGCCACAGTGTAAGTGAAGGGCAGTAACGGAGTCTGTCTGTGCGATGCAGACCCTCACCGGCTATCAGAGAGGATGATTCTCTGTCAGCCGGTTGGGGTCTGCATCGCACAGACAGACTCCGTTACTCACCTTCACTTACACTGAGGCTTCTATGAAGCTGCAGGGAAAGTGCCTTCAGTAACGGTGCCGGGTAGAGAGGCAGAGTGATGTATGGGAGGGGGGAGGAGGCAGATGGGAGGGGGAGAGAGACGGAAGTGAGAGACCGGCCGACAGTGAGGGGAATCCAGGTCCCCTGCAGCGTAGCGGGGGATCTGGATTCCGGTGTTATAATCCGATCTCTGTTTGAGGTCGGATTATATAAGGAGAGGAGTTTTTCAGAGCATTTGCTCTGAAAAAAACCCTCTTTTTATAATCGATAAAAATCGATCCGATTAATCGATGATGAAATTCGTTGCCAACGATTTTCATTATCGATTATTATCGATTTTATCGATTAGTTGTTTCAGCCCTACTATTTAGAATGCAATGTCCTAGAAGTCCTTGTTGGTATAATGGTCAGGTGTCCCAATAGTTTTGTCCACACAGTATGTGTGTAAAATGTATATATTATATATATACACACACCTAATATTGTGTAGGTCCCCCTTTTGCCTCCAAAATAACCCTGACCCGTCACTAGGTCTCTGAAGGTGTGCTGTGGTATCTGGAACCAGGACGTCAGAAGCAGATACGGTAAGTTGAGCGGTGGGGCCTGTATGAATCGGACTTGTTTGTCCAGTACATACCACAGATGCACAGTTGGATTGAGATCTGGGCAATTTGGAGGCCAATTCAACACCTTGAACTTGTGTTCCATTTTTGCATTGTGGCAGGGCCCGTTATCCTGTTGAAAGCGGCCAATGGCATCAGGGTATACTGCATCCATGAAAGGGTGTACATGATCTGCAACAAATGCTTAGGTATGTGGTATGTGTCAAAGTAACATCCACATGAATGGCAGGACCCAAGGTTTCCCAGCAGAACATTGCACAAAGCATCACACTGCCTCTACCAGCTTGCCTTCTTCCCATAGTGCATCCTGGTGCCATGTGTTCTCCAGGTAAGCGACACACCCGGCCATCCATGCGATGTAGAAGAAAATGTGATTCATCAGACCAGTTCTTATGCTCGGTTTTGCAGTGAATGCAGGTAAGCATGGGCCTATAGGCAACAAACTGTGATGCATTGTGTGTTCTGACACCTTTCTATCAGAACCAGCATTAACCTCTTCAATTTGAGCAACAGTACCTAGTCTATTGGATCAGACCACACTGGCCAGCATTTGCTCCATGTGCATCAATGAACCTTGGCCGTCCATGACCCTGTCGACAGTTCACTGATTTTTATTCCTTGGACAACTTTTAATAAGTACTGACTGCTGCAGAGCCCCACAAGAGCTGCAGTTTAAAATATCCTTTGACCCAGTCATCTAGCCATCACAATTTGGCCCTCATCAAAGTTGCTCAGATCGTTACGCGTGCCTGTTTTTCCTGCTTCTTACATATCAATGTTGAGGACAAATTATCCATTAATGTGTGAAAAAAAAATGGGAAAAACAGAATATTTGCAGACCCAGAACGAAATCTTACATTTCATTTAACATTTCCTGGGTATAGGAAATCCAGGAAACGTACATAGGCTTGCCACATTTTTAGGATGTAATGGGGTCTAACTTAGAAAACATGCACATTTTCATTTTTCAAACTTTTTTTTTTTAAACTGAGGGATTTACTGGGCCCATGTCTCATTTGAGGCAGTGTGCTGATTCCATATTTCAATTTAACCCCCCAAAAAACAAACTTTTCAAAAACAAGGTACTTGCCTAGGGGTATAAGGATGTGGTTTACACATCTGATTTCACACCAATAACTTAAGTTGGTGAAAAAAAGATTTTTCTCAAGAAAGTGTTTTTCTCTAATAGGATATGTGCATGAACAAAAAACATAATTTTCTGCAACATCTGCTGAGTTCTACGATATCCAACATGTATAGGTTTGGCATGGCAATGGGACATTGCAAAATCTAGATTAGAACATTGAAAAACATTGTACAACTTTTTTACTGATCGATTACTGGGTCCATGCCTCATTTGAGGCAGTACAGTGGCCCCACATGTCAATTTAATTAATGAAAACAATATATTTGAGAAAATTGGGGAACAAAACAGGGTATTTACCTAGGGGCAGATACCCATGTCACAAATAGGGCATAGGCCCTTATGGGGAAAAAAACGCTGTTCCCAAAAGTGGCCTTTTAGCCCCCAAACAACCACACAAACTCATGCATGGGTTGTATTGCTGTACTCAAACGATACTGCTGAACACATTGGGGTGTCTGACAGTGATGTATACCAGGAGCTGTAAATTCATAACTGAAGTACAATTTGTGTGATTAAAAAAAAAAACACAAAATGAAATACTACTGCAAATTTTGATAAAGCCTGGTGGTAATAAATTAGTGTATGCAAAGAGTTAAAATACCATCATGTAAAATACCCTGGGGTGTCTAGTTTTTAAAAATATGATTTGATGGGGTAAATTGACCAGCTTCAAAGATGCCACAAATAGGAAAAGGTAGCAGAAGGACTATATCAAAGTTAAAAAATGTGCACTCCCAAATGTGGCATTTTACCTCCCAAAAAAGCCTGACAAACCTATGCACACATATTGGGGAGTTGTTTGACAGTTATGTATACCAGGAGCTGTAAATTCACACCTGAAGTACAATTTATGTGATAAACACACAAATTACTACCACAACATTTGACAAGGGGTGGTAGTAGAACTAGTGCATGGAATGGGTTAAAATGTCAGCATTTGAAATACCGCAGGGTGTTTATTCTTCAAAAATATATGGTTTTATTAAATTGGGAAACTGCATTAGCTGGCTTCAAAGATGTCCCAAATAGCACTTATTATGAAATATACTTATTTCCCTATAACTTGCAAAAAAAAAAAACAAAACAAAACATGAAAACATTGGGTATTTCTAAACTCAGGACAAATAGTAAAATCTATTTAGCAGGTGCTTTTGTAGATGAGTAAAAGATTTTTCAAATAAAAGTGAGAATTTGTTTTCTTTCAAATTTTCATCATTTATAGGAAATTTAGATGATATGATCAAATAAATGAATTTTTTCTGGGGGGAAAAAGTGTGTGTGTACACTTAATAGGAGAGGAGGAAATTACCGCTAAACACGAGCACAGCAAAGGTGTTAAAACAGCCTTGGTCACGAAGGGTACAAAAAATGAAAAACAGTTTGGTCCTTAAGGGTTAAGAGTTAGGCAGACCTGGATCAACCATTATATTATGGAATTAATGTGATCACATGCAATAAATGGCAATTCAGTATCCTCCCTTTGGTCTTGTCAGAGAGAGTGGAGAAAGAGATACTGTATTGCTGAAAATAAACGTAATACAAATATCCTTTATTGTATTTTTAATGGCAAAGAAAGCCTTAAAATTCATGTGATTTAGGCAAGAAAAATATTGGATTATAATTGATGCATTCAGTGGTAAATTCACTTAACAGTGAGCTGCAGTTAGACAAACCTTTTCTCACGTCCTCCGTGCTACATCACCTTTATTATAACTGAGTGGTTAGTGAATAAATAAATAATAATAAATATATATTTATTTTTTTCCTTGTGTTCCATCATATATGATATGGACATATCGAAGTCGAGGGGTTGTCAGGAAAGATCACAATTCATTGAGAAGGTCCAATACTAGATGGGTTCTTCTTCCGATGTATTGTTAAATGGGCAGGGAGTGTTTAAGTAATCTCACTTATTTTATTATACATTATACAGTGTCAGCCAAGCTCTTACTGCAGCAAAAGGCTAAAACACAGCTATCTTATCTGCTTTTGTGTTAGTGAATAAACCGGTTATGTTGGTGAATTGAAGCAGGATTGAAATTAGACATCTTCTTTTCTTTGAGTGTGCATATGAGTGGTTGGCAAAAATGGTGGTTTTGATATATTCCCTCTTTATATTCTGGCTTTTTTTTTCGTTCAGGAAGATTCAAACTGGGGGTGGGGTCATGTTATAATCAAGCAAATACAGTAATTATGTATTTCTATGATTTTTAAAAGACCATACAAATAAGCCCTCTCGTCAGTAGGTTATGAAAGTCCCGGTCCCAAAGGGGTGAAAGTATTTACCCCTTAAATAGCATGCATTCTTAGTTGGTGGGGCTGAAAGGGACAACATAATGTATTTGTAATGGCCCCAGTTAATGGAACTGCAGGCACAATTGCTGAATTGGGCACAGAGAATACCAACACCAGACAGTGGACCAACAACTGATCTCCACTCAAATACTGGGGCATGTCCATCCATGACACCGCATCATCTTCTGCTTGTGGGTGTGTCTGGGCAGAGAATATAAAGAATAAATATGAAGAAAAACAAACAAACTTTGGTTCAAGATGTCTTGCTAGCTCCATTGGGTAAAATGAGCAAGCCTTGGGCTATGGAACAGGTGATTGGTGGTATATAGGATATGCTAGAGTTAATACATCTGGCGCTAAGGTGACGAGGTCACACATGCAGCGCGGAATGTTCTACGGTGCACTTGTGCCATGTTTTCAGCAGGAATTTTGAATATAAATATGGGGAGTGAAGTACAATCAGTCAGTGACCGACATGAACTGTGAAGTGTCCTCCTTCCCCCCCATACTTGTTCATTAATGTAATTTCTGTGATATAATAAATAACGCAGAATGTCAATTCCTGTGTTTATTTCATTGGTTGCCATGGCTTTCATTGAGGTAACCGTATTAAAGGTAGTGACCTGGTAAAGGTACAGTCAGTCTTCCCACGTACATGACGGTTGGCTGTTTCAGTAAAAAACAGTTCTTGCAACTATGTATATATAAAGTGGTTACATTGTATACTTTGTTGTGATAAAAGACAAACCACTGCTTCATTCATGTTTGTGTCAGGTATTCATTTGTATGGCCAACCTAATCCCCTTCCTCCCCATCTGGGTATGTATGTATGTATGTATGTATGTATGTATGTATGTAAGTAATCCCATGTATACATTTTGAGACTAGATTTGTGCCAGAGACGGTATAACAGGGCTGGATGTGAGTGTCATTTAGATACTTGAACACCATTTGTACGGAGACCCCTCCCATTGTTTTTTATTATTATAGGAGCCTAGTGATGTCAAAGGTAAGATATAAAAAGTACAATAGTTTCCGAACCCACTGCAAACGCCACATTTTAATTTACATTTCCTTTGGTTAAGTAGAGTAAAACTAGTGTGGTTCTGATGAATTTTGAGGTTTCCAATGTTACTTACAAACTACGATTGCCACAGGAATGAATGATGTATAAACGACATTGATGGCGTTCGCTGTAGTATTAAAGGTTCGTGCCGTTTCATCAAAAATCCACGAGTTGGGGTCCCGATATGCTGCAAACTAGCCCTTTTAATCTGGATGCGACTACAAGCAAACCGCATGTGTAACATTTTACATACTGCAAAAACATACATTACCTCTACCTTCGTGTCACCATGGTAACCGCTCATGCTAGCTAGTTTTGTTGCCTCACCTATCATGGCGGCACGTTGAAGTCTTGACGTAGTTACGTGCTATTCAGCGGAGAGGGGCGGTACGCGCACTGGTGAAACCGCATTGTTTGTTTCAAAGGAGGAATCTGGGCCGAGCCGTGGCCGCCGAGCAGAGACCTGGGGCGAGCTAGGGTGATCACACGGATCTCGGGGAAAGGTGGCGGTTTGTCGACTATTACTCCGTTTCTTATTAACGGCTGCTGCACCAGGGCAGGAATCGTAGGCTAGAAGCGCTGGAGAGTCGTGAAATCTTTTGTGAGCGGGGCCGCGGCTCGTTCGCGGCGGTATCCGCCGTCGGAGGGAGGCTCGAGAGAGCGATCGGTCGCCATTAGCCGCTAACGAGCCTGTCAACTGTCCGCTTCACACAGGTAATGGCTGGGAATATTGCTGTCTAATGCTAAACTCTGAAAATCGTCCCCGGCCCTTTTGCCTGCGCAGAGCCGAGCTCTTCCCTCCTCCTTCTCTTGTCCGCTGCCGGCGTCAGTGGAAGGAGGATCGCTCCTTGTTTCTGCTGTGTGTGTACTCTGCTTTGTGCAGTTGTTTTGTCAGACGCCATGTTTGTGGAATCCTGTCTTGATTCGGCCTTTAGCCGGGGGATTGAGCTGCGGGGAAAGCGGAGTTTGGTTTGGCTCGTCAGAACCCTCTCCGTGGTCCCTGTAACGGCCACCCATTGATTTGAACGGGCCCGGGAAAGTGTTTGGTGCAGTGACGTCACGGCACTGGCTGCAACCCCAGCATTGGGGGGACCTTAACTCTTCAGCTGCCAGGGGGTCAAAAATAGTGGCAGGCACCAGACACCTCCTAACTCCAGTTATAGAGCGAGCTGGGGCGGCCGCAGCAAAGGCAGCTTGTAAGTTACGGGTAACCCTTCTCGTTGGCTTTGGTTCTGTGTGACTCACGCTGCGATTTAATTTTCATAACTCTTGGTGTATTCACGTCTACTCACAAATCGCAACTTACTGAGAAGATGCGCCCAAGAGCTCTTTGGGGTTCTCGGCTGTGGAGCCCATGTGGCGGCTACTTGTACATACACGCTTCCGTGCAGTGTAAACCAGTGAGGGATGTTCTAATGTATACATTCTAGAGTTTCTCCCCCCATTTCCCTCTCTGTTAACTTGTCACTTTGGTGTAGTTGTTTTGGTCCGTGTTATGATAGTATGCGGCGTCACGTGCTGTTTAAATCTGGCGGGTAGCTCCGTGCGCTAGTCCAAAAGGTAACCTGTGGTAAACTCACTACACCTATCTGCCCGTGTGGATTCGCACGGTTATGCCGTGGCTCACCAACGTGTTGCTATGTGTGTTTTTGTAACCGAATTGCTACTTTTAAGCTTGGCGTCCCTGGGAGTTATCAGTCATTGTTTTTTACAGCAGCCTGGCAGTAATATCACGCTCCGTACTAACCACAGAAACCAGTTCCCTACATCAAACTGTTTCACCAGCCCCTTCCTTTTACTCTCCGCTTCCTAACCGCTGCTTTGCATGTACATTGCATGCATGGGCGCTCTCTATGAGATTGGCTCCCCTCTGTGAAATTCAGGACATAGATATATGCTATGTTTTCTATTAATAGTATATGTCACCGCTGTGTTTTCTAAGTACAACTGTATCTGTGTCACATTTAATATTCCTGGTAATAATTCAGTTCCGGTTTTCGTTCAAAGACAAAAAAAATGGGCCATTATACTATAATTTTTCCTAATTTTAAATTATTTTTGATAGTTTCAGTAAGAATAATACTAGGTAGTATTCTCACTGTCCTGGTCAATATTTTAAAGGGTACAAACGTCTCGAATGTCAAATTTTCCAGTCAATTTTGGAAACTAAACCTTTTTTACCTTTTATTTACCTTTTTTTTTTTTTTAACCCCACATAAACATTAATTTAATGCTGTTTGAATACACTGTGATACAGTTTGTCAAGAAGAGCTTTTCTTAACAGTACATAAGGCCATGTGCAGACGTCGCCTCAGGTGATCCCAGGTACAACTAACAATGTTTGTGTCAGATCTATTCTATACTCATGTGAGGAGTAGCAGAACGACACCCGAAATATCTGCTCCGTAGCATAAAACACACGGTCTTAAAATACGTGTGGTTTAGGCAAGATAAATTTTGGATTATAATTGATGCATTCAGTGGTTAATTCATTAACCACAGTGAGCTGCAGTTAGACAAACCTTTTCACATGTCCTCAGTGCTACATCACCTTTATTATGACAGAGTGGTTAGTGAATAAACTATTTGGTTAGTCAGATATATCTATATATAGATATATCTATATATAGATATATCTATATATAGATATATCTATATCCTTCTATATCCTTATGTTTTATCATACATGATATGGACATATCGAAGTCCAGGAGTTGTCAGGAAAGTTAGCAGATTTGTTTGTGCTTTAACTCGCGCACAATTCATTGAGAAGGACCAATACTAGATGGGTTCTTCTTCCGATGTATAGTTGGATGGGCTGATTTAATTATACATTATACAGTGTCAGCCAAGCTCTTACGGCAGCGAAAGGTCAATGAGAGCTAAAATACGCTTATCTGCTTTCACGTTGGTGAATAAACCCGGTTATGTTGGTGAATTGAAGCAGGAGTGAAATTAGACATGTTGCCATTGATGGCTATCTTCTTTTCTATCATCAGTAATACAGTTCTATTTCCATGTCTTACTGTTTTCTTTTCACCTGTGTGTTACACACTTAATGCTAAATTTAATAAAATAAAATAGGCCAGGAATCCTTATTACAAAGTGCCCCGAAATTCTATTGTCAATAAGGATTCCAATGCATATTCCCAGCCCTCTGCTCCAAACAACTATTCCTTGCACTACTTTTATGCGTGTTCCAGTCATCTCATCACTTGTGCGTAATAATACAATATTATATCAAAGGATTGGGATCCTGTAATGGTAATAAGCTAACTGCAGGAATTTTTATCTTTAATACCCAGTAATTGATTTTTCACAAGAAGTACCATAAAATAAATATATATATTTTTTTTTTTTTACATAATACACGTCTTATGAAATAGAATGTGTCCTATAGTGCTTGTTATATGCTGATGTGAGCAATGGTGTATATAGTTGATAATTGTCAGCAATATTTTTTTGGGAGCCAAGACTTAAGTTCAGCCCCAATATCTTTGGATGTTATATACAAAAGTGATTCTGTTTTGAAGTGAGTGGTCTTATTAACTTAAACAGAAATGTAGTAAGCCAATATGTACAACTTTTTTATTGGTTGCTGAAGTGGTAACACCACTTTTCAAACTTTGCACTTTTACACTTTACACGCAAGAAATAATTCACTCTTGAATGACTGTTGATAAACTTGAAGAATGTGTTAATCCAACAGATACATTTAAGACCCAGCACGTTTTTCTTGAGAGCAAGTAAGTGGGCTGTCTGTATACAGGCTCATTAATACTTTGATACTTGGCCTTTGTTCTATCCTCTCTTCTGCTGATTTCTATTATTTCTGAATGGCCATTTAAGTTAGACCCACTGTCCAGAAATTCCCATTAGCCTTCTCTAGTTTACATAAACATTTTTTTTCATACTGAACAGTGTTATGCGTCTCCCCCCCCTTATTTAAACTTGACACACTTTGATGTAGTCTTCAAGGTATAAGCCTATAATGAACATAATAAGCAGTTGACTGTTGAAATAGCCTGAACACTTTTAGCTTGTGCCAGCCTTTAAGTGAAGCATTATAGATAGTTTAATGTAACACATACTGCAAACATAGAAATAATGTTTTATATTGTAGAGCACTAGGTATGTTGGCATTTTATATAGAGCTATCCTGTTATGCAGCACTGTACAATGGGTAAACAGGACTTAACAAGCAGTGCATACGAACTTGAACTTAAAGAAACAGAGGGGCCTGCTCAAAAGAGCTTACAATCTAGAAGTAAAATTTTAGCTTTTAGTCGTTTGCATGATCGTATTTGCATTTTCAATTTATTACATAGCATAAACCATTTTTTTTTATTTTATATTAATCAGTTCTACCATTAAACACTAATAACCATGTGGCTATATATAAAAGCAGTTAAGTACTTTAAAATTTATTTTAGGCTTTTTTTTGTGTGTGCTATTTTTCATACTTTCATTGCTGCTGAACTGCCTTTCATTTTTTTCTTGTTTGCAATGTTTTCCTTTCATCAAATACACGGTAATATTGTCATTTCACTATAAAAGTTTAAGATTATGCATTATTTTTAATGTCCATTTTTAATGTCTTGCAGGTCTGTCAAAATGAGGCGAAAAGGACGTTGGCACAGGGTTTCTGCACCACCCAGAACATCTACATCCCCATGCAGTGTTAAACATTCCCCCACCAGGGAAACCTTGACATATGCCCAAGCCCAGAGAATGGTCGAGATAGAAATTGAAGGCCGTCTGCACAGGATCAGTATTTTTGATCCTTTGGATATAATTTCTGACGATGATCTCACTGCTCAAGAAATGACTGAATGCAACAGCAATAAAGAGAATAGTGAGCAACCGCCACAAGTTTGTCTACGGTCAAAAAGGCATAAAGCTTGTAATGGTAAAAAGAAAAGTGAAGTTCTTCCAGTCGCACATGGAAATTCTACCACAAGCGTTCTCCCAGAGCCCAAAGTACGTGTCATTGAATGTAGTCCCCCCTCTGCTCCCAACAGACCTGCTGCCTACTATAAATTTCAAGAAAAATCATCAGAAGAGCTAGATAAAGAAGTAGAATACGACATGGATGAAGAAGACTATGCATGGTTGGAAATAATAAACGAGAGACGCAAAAGCGAAGGATTTTCTGTAGTTTCTCAAGACATATTTGAGTTCCTCATGGACAGGTTTGAGAAAGAATCTTACTGTGAAAATCAAAAACAGGGTGACCAGCAGTCACTGATTGACGAAGATGCAGTTTGTTGTATATGCATGGATGGGGAATGTCAAAACAGTAATGTTATTTTGTTTTGTGATATGTGTAACTTAGCAGTACATCAGGAGTGTTACGGGGTGCCATACATACCTGAAGGGCAGTGGCTTTGTAGGCATTGTCTTCAGGCCCGTAATATACCTATTGAGTGTGTGTTGTGCCCAAACAAGGGAGGTGCCTTCAAAAAGACTGATGATGATCGATGGGGACATGTTGTCTGTGCTCTCTGGATACCTGAAGTTGGGTTTGCAAATACAGTTTTTATTGAGCCCATAGATGGTGTAAGTAACATTCCCCCCGCGAGATGGAAACTAACTTGCTACCTCTGCAAGCAAAAAGGTATAGGTGCCTGCATCCAGTGCCATAAGGCCAACTGCTATACTGCGTTCCATGTCACCTGTGCTCAGAAGGCTGGACTGTACATGAAGATGGAACCAGTTAAAGAAGTGACTGGAAGCAGCACAACATTCTCTGTTAAAAAGACTGCTTACTGTGATGCCCACACTCCATCAGGATGTGTGAGGAGGCCATTAAATATTTATGAAGAGCCAGATTCCAAAAATGGCATTTGTAGAAGAAGTAGTGACAGATCAGTCAGGTCATCGTCAAAAGTGAGGAAAAAAGCTCAGAAAGCAAAGAAAGAAGAAACTGAGACTTGCGCCATTCTCCCAACAGTCACAGTACCGGATATTCCACCGCAAACGTAAGTTGGCAAATATCAGTAATGCTATACAGGGGATTCCGATTTACAAAATAGATAGTAGGAGCCTAAAGCAACACTTTGTGCTGACAAAAATCTATTTAAGAACGTGTCTTGCAAGAGTTTTACAGTACATCCTTGTATATCTTGGTGAAGAAATATGGCATATGGGGTTGCTACAAATTTAGTTTAAAATATATCATTTGTTCACTCTAGTGCTGCCCTACATATTATATAAACCTTCACCAGACAGTAGACGGATATAACTAAAACCACTTGACTCTAAGTCCTCCATAATGAAATCCTTGGAGGTTTTACATGGTTCTTTTTTTGGTTCTGTTCAAGTGCGGATCACAAATCAGAAACAAATCTTTTTGGTATACCATACGTTGTCATGATTGCATCGTTATAGTATATGTCCTTGTATATTTTGTTATGCAAATGCAACCTGACAGACGAGTTGCTCATGACATTTATTTATAGATCATGTTTAAATTGCTACTTATACTTTTGGCAGTATAGGTTTCCCCCCTCTTCCAGAAGAAACACTATGCAATGAAGTGAAGCTTTCCCTTTGTTGACATTGGCACGATAGCCTGTTTGGCATGGTTCCATGCAGGTGGCATTGGAATGGAGCCACTGTATTCTGTAGTGAACACGTTGGCCAGGAGAGAATATACTAAGGGTGCATGTTAGCACATCTCTTTCCTAATTTCGTTCACTGAACTGATGCTTTTGGAGGCGATTATTACACAAACAGTGTTTCTTTGAGGAATGCTGCTCATGTGTTGAGTAGGTGAAGCACATGGTTAGCAGGTTAGCAAGACTAAGTGGCCAGTCGTGGTATTTTTTTTTTTTTTTTATGATTGTGCCACTGCTTCATCTATGAGTCAACCCCTTTATCTTAAATATGAAAATCTATATGGTGAAGTGTAGAATAAGATTCACTGGTATCTAGCAAGGTTACACCACCCAGTTGAAAAGCTACCTTTGTTTTTGCTAACTTTGTTTATTTTAGTTTCAATAAAATTTGCAAAAGGACAAAAATTTACAGAACTGGTCCACAAAAGTTAAGATGGTTGTCACGGTCTGGACTACTTGCCAAGCCGTGACTGTGTGGAGGGCATGGTCATGAAGGGGTTAATAGCACCAGGCCTCTGGATTTACTAACTTCACCCCTTAACAAGGCATCAGTTATACCAAATTAACCCCCAAATCCTGCCTGTAGTCTGCCACCACTCACGATTTTGATACCGGATTCGTGAGAAATCCGAATTAGAACCTTTATCCCTATATATATATATATATATATATCAACCCACCCCGGGCAAACAACATATATATATATCCTGTAAAACTTAATAACAATACGGTAACGTGTTATCCTCTCTTAGGGTTTGTGGATATCGATACTAGAGCCCAAAGACAGACTTGGGTTATGAATATTTTAATAACAAAAATACAAAGATTACACAGTGCCAGAATTACAAAAAACAAGACATACAAAATAAAAATAAAACGGCAAACAGTTCTTAAAAACAATGGGACTTAAACACAGGACCCTCACTCACGAGTTTCTCCAATAAGCAGGCCTGTGGGAACTCCTTAAGTCCAGACGGTTCTTACGATGTTGTTCCGATCAGAGTATATCATGGAGTTCTGCTTTGAGGTCGCTGCATTGTCCCTAAATCAGACTTTTGCAAGCAAACGCCCCTCTGACCACATGACTGATTATATGACACCATCCCCAAGAATCGGGTCCCATCTTTGATGTGCCAAAAAGTTATGGTGGGGTAAAGGTGATGGAAGCCCCCTCACTTAAGATAGGAATGGAATTCCTATAACTAAGGATCGTTATCTGTTAGGCCATGAATCACCACAGGGGTCCTTTGGGAAGATGACACCTCTAGCCAGAACAGATAGAGGGCATTCACAAAGAAACACATTAAATCAACCTCAGAAACTAACCACCTCTGCTGGGTTACCCTTCCATGCATCCACTACATTATATGAGTTAATCATGACAATGGTAACATAGAATTACTACATAAAGTCAGTTCTAAATTAAGCAAATAGGTGCTGTAGCTTGTTCATCAGAATACTGTTGCAGATAGTGTTGTCAGCTGGAAATGGGTGTAAATGTTAGAATATATAGTTGAGTAAAGTGATTTTAGAGTAATAAAGCATGTGTTTTGGGAACCTATTGGATTGGCAGCTCTTCTCCAATTTGTAGCATATTAACAATTCAAACTATTCTGCAAACACAAGTTCACAAATAGAGACTGAATACAAACTTGTGCAGTTATAGTACAGATTATAATTTGTATTTATAATGTGAAATGCCAGAGGGCTGTTCTGGCATCTCAAGGATACTGAAGTAAAAGTCAGTGTGCTTCTCAATTCTTCGAATCGGATAAAGATGGCACACAGAATGAAGTGAAGAAGTGAAAGTGGTAAAGAAAAGGGATTTAAAAAAAAAAAAAGGCACTTCCGGCAAAACAATTATTTGTAAATAGACTTATGTAACTTACCAGTAAGAGCAGTTTTAAGTGAATTACTGCACACGGAAGGTCTTTCGAGAGTGTGTGTATTAGATATAAGTGAGCAGTTCATTCTAGCATGTACTTTAACCAACTTTCTATGCACCTTTTAATGCTTTTCTGTGATCATCTCACTGGAAAGTGTGTGTTTGTGGGGCAGTGAGTCCTGAGGTGTATTGCATTCTAAACTTATTACACTTCACACGTTTAGGACCATAGGTCGTAATCTAAAACGAGTGCATCTTCATCTTAGATGGAATTTAAAAAATGTACTTTACTGAGAGGCTGGTAGTTAAGTGGAACAGCCTCTCAGCAGAAATGGAAGAATTTAAGTGCATAGGATAGACATATGGCTCCTGAATTTAAGACAAGCCCAAATGCTGATTAAGGTTTGATAGGAAAGACTGGCAGACAAGGTGGGACCAATGGGTATTATCTGCTGAGGAATTCTATATGCTTACAATGCAGTATCTTATGATTTTTTTTTTATAAATCTAATCTTTTATAAAAGTCTGCAATCATGTTGTGTTTTTTTTTCTCTCCCCTCTGTCTTGGTAAATAATTTTCTTCCTAATTCTTCAACATATGCTGAACAAACAGCTCTTCCTAGGTATATATCTCTAAAAGGATAGCGTGTCAATTATAGCGCTTGGATACTACTTCTATGAAAAATTGATTTGTTAGTGTATAAGATTCATCGAAAGCTTCTTCCCTGGGCAGTGCAGCACTATAACTTGTCATCTCTAAATGATTGTTACAAACCTTTATGTATTCTTATGTTTATTTAATTATATATTTGTGTGTGTGAGATAAATATACGTTGTAATTGAAATATCTAAATGAAAAAAAAAATCTCCAGAGTAAGAACATGTATTTGTTTGCATTTGTTTTAGAATTAATAAAATAATGAACCAAGTATCTGTTCAACGGAAAAAACAGTTTGTTGAGAAAGTACACAGTTACTGGCTCCTGAAACGAATTTCTAGGAATGGCATTCCCTTATTGAGGAGGCTTCAGTCCAGCTTACAATCACAGAGAAATATTCAACAGGTAACCTGTCTTTGTTCTTAACCAGTTCTCAATACAATCAATTTTCCATTACACTGTTAGATTATCATTTTATCTGTATATTTACTAACAATTTTAGGCTTTTTCGCTATGGACCTTAAGCAAGGACACTTTTTTTTAATGTATAGGCTGTTATTGAATGTATATTGAAAATATATTGGATATTAAATATACCGTAGTATTGAAAGTATGTTTTCCAGTAGTCTTCTGTCCATTTTCTTAGTGTTCTTTAAAAATCATGTTTTGAACTATAATTGTAGCTTTTTCTTTTTTTTTTCCTAGAGGGAAGATGACGAAGAAGTACAGTCCTTGAAAAAGAAATTAAAATATTGGCAGCGGTTAAGACATGATCTTGAAAGAGCGAGGTTATTAATCGAACTCATACGTAAACGGGAAAAGCTAAAGCGTGAACAGGCAAGTTCTGTGTCAAGTTTTTCCCCTAATTACAATATGATGACCCCCCCTCCAAAAAAAAAAACACTGCTTTCCTTATGACTTGTTTGGAAATGGCTAGAAAGATATTTTTGGATGTTTTAGGTTAAAGTGGAACAGGTTGCTATGGAGCTCCAGCTGACGCCGTTGACTGTATTGCTGCGATCTCTTCTTGAACAGCTACAGGAAAAAGATCCTGCTCGAATATTTGCTCATCCTGTTAGTCTCACAGAGGTCAGTTGTTTTTTTCTTAAGGCCCTGATTTATGTTTATTAGATTTGTTAAAGTACATTTTGCGTTGCATATCAAAATGCTCTTCCAACAATACACAATATGACAGTCATGCAGGTATGCTTGTGTATAAATACTTATATAAATAATAAATATATATATATATATTATTATATATATATAATAAATATAATAGTTTTGTTGGGAGAGTTCCTGTCGTGATTAGTTTCATTTTGTGTGTCTGTATAAAATGGTTAAATGTCATTTTTTAATATTACAGGTGCCAGATTACTTAGACCACATTAAGCATCCCATGGATTTTTCTACCATGAAAAAACGGTTAGAAGATCAGAGATATAAGAACCTTAATGAATTTGAAGAGGACTTTAATTTGATCATTGAGAACTGTATGAAATACAATGCAAAGGACACCATTTTCTTTAGAGCTGCCGTGAGGTTACGAGATCAGGGGGGTGTTTTATTGCGGCAAGCGAGACGGGATGTTAATGCCATTGGCTTTGATGATGAAACAGGCATGCATTTACCCGAAAGACCAAAAACCGAACCACCACAGCAGTTTACATGGGATGATGGTAAGTCACTAGCATATTTTCTCTGGTGTGTGGTGTATTTAGTACATATATGCATTGACTTCATGATTAGCAATGTTTCCTTTCTTCTGATGGTTACATGATTTGATGCCTCGATAGCTATGTATTGTTTTAATCCGTTTACGTATCATACCTGCTACTGCGTTCTGTTTGTAGTGAAAGAAAAGACGTATCCCGTATGTAACGTTGCTCACATTTCCCTTTTAAGGATTTTTTTTTCTCATTTACTGTATTCCCAATTGGTAAATATACTACCGGTTTCCAATTTTTGTCCTGACGTTTCCTTTAAAAACATACATTTCTGGTAGAACATTTCATGTTGGTAAGTAAGGGTTCTGGCTAGTACAAAGCTCCCAAATGTGTGGAGTCTAAACTGGCAATAATTCTGAATCAAGTTACTTTAAAATCAATGAGATGGAGCATACTGGCTACTGTAAGCTCTTTTTAAAGTACACAACCCCTTATTCCACACACAAATTTGAAATGTTTTTTTTATTTTATTTTCAGTTGACAAGCTACTGAACCCTGACAACAGAGCGCACATGTCCTTGGAGGAACAACTGAAAGAGCTCCTGGAAAAACTAGACATGACATTTGCAATGAAATCAAGTGGATCAAGAAGTAAACGATTAAAGTTGCTTAAAAAAGAAATTAATAACATACGTCAAATGCTGTCGCAGCAACACGTCCAGCCTCCGCAAATAGAATCTGGTATTGGAAGCTTTGAAGAGGAGAATGGATCAATAATAGAAAACGATGGTGAAGAGGATGGTAAGAAAATGTTCTGTCAATATCATTGTGTATTAAAAACAGGCACCTTTTCTTTAGCTATATGCACCTAAGCATGCGTTTTGTAATGTATGTCAAGTGTTTTTAGTTCAGTTAATACAATATTTAGACTATATATAACATATCTTTACTAATCAAGGATGGTTTGCTGCATTGTTCAGACTTTGCATGTTGTATAAACGAGCATCGACATTTCAGAGTGTCCTTATCGCTGTCGCAAATGTTGCAGGTTTTGTAACTGCCTTCAATTCTTTTAAATCTAAACCATTTGCAGATTTTACTTTGCCATGATTTCACAGCAATCAGTTGGCAAATACATACATGGAATATTTTAGCCTGTAACAAACTTACAACAACATGTTCAGTTTTTCCACTTTGTGAACCTGTTTCTTAGTGTTGAGCTTTCAGCAGCCTGACTTGGACTTCTGCTTTGATAACTTTAGTGGAATCTGTGTGTCAGATGTAAAAGGTTTGTATGTTACTTTTGTGGCTTGATGTGTTGATTTGTTATTGATGCAGGCTGGGTTGTCACTTAAGATGTCCAATTTTATTTTCTTTTACAATATAGTTGTTTAATGGTTCATTTTAGTTGTGTGAATCATTGGTTATGGTGCTTGCTACAGCTTAGGCTGTATTTAAATGCACCCTGGTTGAAGTTTATGGACTGAGAAGTTATAAAAATTTAGAGCTTTAGATCTGATCTAAGTCTCCTTTTTGAGGAACGATCCTGTGCGTTTTAAGACCTTTTCACCAATGTTTTGGGTCTTCTGACCTCAGCAGGCAGAGTGAATTCCTTAAAAGATTTAACAGTAGGTGCATTATTGCCCGTTGCATTTTCTGAGTTTCTTTTTTTTTTTTTTCTCAAGCTACGGAATAAGCAACAGAACAAAGTGATTTACATAGAAATGCAAAGGCCATGCAGAATGTTCTTCACATCTTAGATTTCCTCCAATTGCAGACAGTACATATCAGCCATGCAAAAGTAATACATGGTATTTGTGCCGGTGCTGTAGAGGACACTCTCTCATGCCTGACATAATTTTATAAACATAGCAAATTTCTAGCTAATGATATCTTTAACACTACAATTACAGCCCCTCGAAGCCTCGTCCAGCAATGTGGTTTTGAGTTTCTTAGCACATTATAAAAACTTTCTATAACCTTTGCGTCTACAATCAGACTAAAGTAGTATAATGTTTTCATGCATAATAATGACTGTTTAAGGGTTAGGAAGGCGTCTTGCATGAATACCAAAAATTGTAACCGTTTTCTTAGGGCAGATCCTGCCATAAATTTTATCTAGAATCCTGGATAGACTCCAACAAAAAGCTAGGGGAATGAGGAGTGAGGATGAGGAGCACCCGAACAGGGCATCTTGAAAGGATGCCAGATACACTGACTTTGGGTGCCTTAAAACCTTACAGGGCACCAAGCATTGGGGTCACATGAAGGATGCAGCGCCTAGCATCTTCAGAGTTATGATTTAAGAAAAACTGTTAAATTTCCATAGTAGAATCTCATGAGGATGTTATGTGCTGACGGTGCGACCCTCAGAATGATAGGAAACAAGACAGAAGGGGCTTAAACAGGGCCCCAGAAATAACAATGGGTGACTTGCTATCAGGTAGCTAGGGGTGTTTCATACCTGTGATTTGTGATAACAAATATCACTCTAGAGCTATTAATGTACAAAGTACCACAACAACAAAATATGACATTAAAATATCAGACAGGAGGTCGCTGCCAGCTTTTTGGGCCCAGATCACTGGCTTCACACTCCTCTGACATAACACCAAATGACAATCTAGAGACAAGGAGAGAAAAACATTGTATTTCCTGGAACCTCGTTTTGACGCGACTCACGATTCTTTCTCGTGGCAGCGAGTCGTCGGGTGAACAGGCTTTTGGTTAAGGTGTAGTTGTTCTGAGCCCTGTGGGGAGGAGAGTGTTAAGTGAGCATGCGGGCTGGATTTTCAATCAATCCTTTCACACCCATGCACCCCTCAGTCACTGAGAGCCAGCACAATTTATTGCAAACCATTCTAGGTTTTGCACGTAAGGGAACATAGTGACTTATCATTCTGGCTTCTGGTAAACAGTGGCCTGACACTCTGATTAATGAAATCTGCCAAGGGAAGGATTTCATTTAAACAAAATACTGCCATAAAGAATCAGCTCAGTTTGTTCAGGAAAAGAGTAACCCACAATCGTATGACTGACAAGTGATATCATCCATTTCTGCAGATAAAGGAAGTTTGTTTTTTAAAATTAAAATGTCCTTACAGTATACGGCGCTTTATTTTATTCTCAGAAAAAAATATTTTTATGAACAGCTTACACTTTACCTAGAGAAACCTTTTTTAATTTGTCACATATGGCAAACCAAATAAAAGTAATGAAACCTGAATCTTTTTCTTAGAAGCCCTACTTCCTTTTAATGTTTATCGAATGTATGGTTTCATATACATGTATCCCATTTATGCACAATGTAAACATATATCGCAGAGTAGGCACTGACAAAATGGGGAATATGTTGTCATTTTACAAAATTAACACAATCTAAGCAAATATAGATTTTCAATTATTCCACTCTTTTGCAGGTATGCATCTGCATTTATGGATTACAGCTCCGATAAGCATCAACAGTCAGGCTGATGGTCTTGAAGGTGGTCCACAAGGGCTCATACCCATCTTTTAATTTAGGCCTTGACAAAACCCGAGTGCCATGGTGACTAGAAACCTCTTCCTGGCGCCCAGGGTTATGCGGGGCGATGGGGTAAAAACTGGCTGCGGGGTATATCCTGCACCCTATACTTTCCTGCGGGTATGTGGTGAAGAGGGTGCTGTGAGGTGCCCAGCATAAGTCGCGTAATTTGCTTAATGTGCCGGATTCACAATGGCAGAAGATAGGCAGCAGTGTTAGCCAGTGTGTGTGTTGTTGGTTAGTGTGTGCATGTGTATAAGAGTGTAGCGTTACCATGTGTGGTGGTGTTACAGTATGGCATTAGCATGAGGGTCAGTGTATGTGATATGTTGGCATGTAGTGGGGTTAATAGTGTATGGCATTGACATGTGACATGAGTATAGTATAGCGTGTGTGTTACTCTGTGGTGTTTAGTGTGTGTAAGAATAATGGTTAAACATACAAGCTTGTGTCTTTATGGTGTAAAATACCCCTTGTCATGAAAGGGTTAACCACAATACTGTACAAAGTGGTGCAGCAATAAAGAAAGATGTTTTATGCTGTATTGCCTTTAACTGCATACCAGGGGGTAATATATTAAAATAAAACCATTGTTGGGGAAGAAAAAAAGTTGGCTCCTAAGTCTCTTTGACTGGCTCCTAGATCCAAACCAGATTTGTTTAACATTATTTTTGAGAACTAGACACCCCATGATATCTTAAATGCTGACATTTTAACTCTTTCCATACACTAATTCTACTGCTAGCCTTTGTCAATGGTTGTGGTAGTAACATAATTACCCAAACAAATTTACTACCCCAGACTTTGACAAAGGCTGATGGTAGTATTAGTATGTGGAAAGTGTTGAAATACCTTTGTCGTCTCTAAAACAGTCTGGCAGTGTGGGTTTTTTGTTTGGGGGGGGGCAACTATTTTTCTTTTCTTTTTATTGGTTCCAGAATGGGAATGGCCGAACAGTTCTGGCATTTAAATCTCTATTGAATGTAACGGCGCTCTATTACTGCACCATTAAATTACATTCAGCCTGATTGGTTTACTATTTAGGGAAGAGTAGATAAACTTAAAACACTCTTTTGCTCCTTGTGTACCAGTTTATTTTTAAATTATGTGATTGACTCTATTGTAACAGCACTACGAAATGTGCTGGTGCTATAAATATAGGTGTAATATAGTCTTATAGTGTCATCATGTATTGGGATCCATAGTTGGCTATTATATGCACTTTGTCACTCACCTATGTCATAAGCATATATGTTCACTAATTTTACTTGGAGATGTTCCAAACTGAAAATATTTGTTCCCATGATTGTTTTAATACTGTGCTGTATATAGTAATACAGTTTAGCCTTGACAAAATACTTTTTTTGGGATCCTCTCATTTTGGATGGCAGTTTTGCAGATAAAGGCAGCTTATTGACACAGGAGGAGATAAAGCCAGGCTTTTGTCAGTGTTAGCTTCTATATGGCACTGTAATTTATTCTCTAAGAGAAAATATTTATCCTCGCTGTGCTAAGTCTTCATGACAACACTAAAGAAGTCCTTTGCTTCATAGACTTTTATTAGTCAGAATTATTAGGCAGTGACCAATGCAATGTTTATCACAAGCAGAGTGAGGAGTCGGGGTATTTGGTAGATTGGTGTCATGAGCGAAGACTATGGGCCCAGCAGAGACAGTGAGTATGTGGGAGTGCAAGGGTTAACACCAGATCCCTGATTACCTGTTTCTTTTTGCAGTAACTAACAAATCGACCCCTAGAAATACCTCCTACACCATCACCCCGGTACACCCCTAAAGATAAGTTGTAAACAATCACCCCGGTACACAACTTGTTGCCGTCAGATGTAAGGCCTTATATGTGGGCATCTTGGGTTACCTCAAACAACACAATCACAATATAAAGTCATTGACTTAATACATGTATAATTACCGATATGCAAGTCCTTGTGAGGGGTTTAGATGGCAAGGTTCTACATGAAGTTGTTAAAAAGAATCTTTCATTACCAGAGACCCATAATTTATAGATAAACCAGAGACCAGACTGAGCGGGGAGACTGAGGCTTGGCCTAACAGGTTATGACCCACTCAGACCTGTCAAGGACACCAGTGAAGTGTTGATATGAAACAATTTAACCGCATGTTTTAGGAAACCTTTACAGCCCACCCCATTATTTTATTCTAATCTTAAAATACGATGGCTGTAACTGCTTGCAAAGTAGCCCTTCTTGTATCACATAACAGGAACACCTCTCCCTGGGCATGTTTGGTATCTACCAAAAGAATAAAACCTGGCTGAACATGTATTTAATCTATACTTTCTTACCAAACAAACTCTGGCACATTCTCCATATTTGATGTTATGTTGCTGCCCCCTGGGTAACCCACCTTGGAGCAGATGCCCCAGTGCATTTTTGACACTCTCTCTGATATCTGCTCATTGAATTTAAGGCCCAGGCCTGGTGTTAATTTCACAATGGACTGATAAAAGAATATTCTTTATGCCCATGGATCAAGGACTACAAAATATATACATACTGAGTTTAGCCTTGCGCTTGCCGGGGGCCTGGCCAACTCATGTATTGAAGATCTATTTGAGCCTGAGACTAGCTTAGCGCACAGACACTTTTTTCTTTTCCCTGGCAACTCATGTATTGGTAAGACAGCTGGTGATAAGACAACATAGAAATGGCTAATATGTATCTGAAACCATATGCGGCACCTAGAACTGTTACTTAAAAAATATATATGATTAGGATTTATATTCTAGATAATCCTGTGGCAGCTTTAGCATTATTTTGTACACTGGTGCTCTTCCAAAGCCAAGGTATGTCCTAGACAGCTTCCATTCTTCTGGTATGTTTTTTTTTTTTTTTTAATTTCCATATAAACATATATAAGGTGGAATTAGCATTTACATATAAACATTTCCAAAAATCTTTCTGTTTTTATTGTATAGCAGTGTGTTTTCAGAGACTAAATAGGAAAGTTATGGGTTGGAGAGGCATACGGGGGGAATTTTCTTTTGCTTGAAACATAGTAATTCATTCTAGACACCAAAACACAGTCCCATAGAATCTGTTAACAAAACATATTGCGTTCTTTGTTCTTGGGTAATACAAAGCCTGCATTTAACAGCTGTTCCCTGGCATCTTATTCAGTTTTCTGTTCTTAAGCTATGAATGAATGCCATATGCTATACTATTCCATTCATATCGGTCAAATGTCCTTTTTTCCATTTCTCTTTATAAAGTGTCTCTTTCAAAATTTAGATTTGTAATATAAATACTTGTGCAAAAAACAAGAACCTGAATTACTTGTATCCTATTTATCCTATTTCTTCTATATTGATATCAGTAAATGGATACATTCTACAAATGCACCTTGTAGGCTTCCAGGATTATTACAGATCTTCATAATTTATGGTATTCTGGTTCTTAACTTTAATTTTGGCTTGTTAATTCTTAGGAATGGTTTAGGAAACTATAGGCTTGCAACCCATGATTAATGTGTCATTTGCATATGCGACACTTAAGCATCTCAGTTGTGAGGGGAAAAGGGGGGGTCTAAGTAACTTGCCCCCAGCTATTTTCTATATTGGAGATGTATGTATAAATTTATAGCTCCTGGTATATGCCACTGTCACGCAACACCACGATATCTGTTCAGCAACATCTCTCAAGTACAGTGATACCCCCATGCATGGGTTTGCCTGGCTTTTTGGGGGGGCAAAAGGGCTGCATTTGGGGCATGCAGATTTTTTAATGTTGAACTTTGGCATTTGGTCATCCACTGCCCATGCCCTATGTGGCACATCTTTGAGCCTGGCCAATTCATTGTGCCCAATAAAACCACATATATTTTTGACAACTAGACACCCCAGGGTATTTCAAATGCTGGTATTTTAACTCTTTGCAGGCACACATTTTACCACCATTGTGTGTTTCCCCCCCCCAAAAAAAACAACAACTTTGTTTTACATTTATTTTACTAATCACATTGCAATAGGCGTTGAAAGTCATGTTTCCATGATGACGTTAAACTCTGTAATACAACGTGAGCAGGAGGGATTTAGACTGAGGGACTGGGCACACAAATGGCAGATGAAATGTAATGTAGATAAATGCAAAATTATGCACTTCGGGGTAGGGAATGCACAAGCAATTTACACCCTAAATGGTAGTGAATTAGGGTTAACAACAAATGAGAAGGATTTGAGAATTGCTATAGACAACAAACTAGGCAACAATGTGCAATGTCAGTCAGCAGTTGCTAAGCCAGTAAGGTATTGTCGTGTATAAAAAGGGGCATCAATATGTGGAATAAAAATATAATTTTGCCTCTTTATAAATAAATGGTAAGACCGCACCTTGAATATGCTGTGCAATTCTGAGCACCTATTCTAAAGAAGGATATTATAGCACCGGAAAAAGGTGCAGAGGCGGGCTACAAAATTAATAAAAGGAATGGAACACTTTAGTTCTGAAGAAAGGTTAATTAATTTAAATCTGTTTAGTTTAGAAAAATGGCACCTCAAAGGATATGACAGCATTATATAAATATATACGGGGCCAATACAAACCATTGTGTGGAAATCTATTCATAAACAGGACTAGTGCGTAGGACACGTGGTTCACGCATTTACACTGGAAGAAGGGAGATTTAGTCTAAGGCAAAGGAAATGGTTTTTTTTTTTTTTTTTTTTTTTTTCCAGTAAGGACAATAAGGATGTGGAATTCTCTGCCTGTAGAGGTTGTTTTCAGTCTGTACAGACATTTAAACATCTGGATGAATACTTGCAATTATATTCAGGGATATCATTTTTAAATTGATCCAAAGAGAGATTTGACTGAATTTTTCCCTAATTTTTGCAAAATTGTAAAGAGCCACTACTGGATTATTTTTTTTTTTTTGGCCTTCTTTTGGATTAACATCAAGAAATTAACAATTATGGGAAAGGCTGAACTTGATGGACGCATGTCTTTTTTCAGCCTATGTAACATTGTGATTAGAAAGCTGGGCTCCATTGACACATATTTGAAAGCAGTACCTGTATTCAACCTGCAAGGGGAGCCAAGGTTCTCAGGAGGGTCTGGAGAAGACCCTCTCTGAAATGTTTTCAACTCCTTTATTTTTTTGAAAAGATGCGCCACCATCTTGCGTCCTGAGGTGGGTGTTGCCCCGCTATCATTGATCGCCTCCTAAACTCTAAGACGGGCATCCGCCGCCATACAGTGTATGGCAGATGTTGACGCCCCCAGGATGCCATTCTCTGTGTTGCTGAATGCCTCGATATTGAGGCATTACAGAAATACCGTTTGAGTACAGAAAGCAAACGTAGATCGATTTCTGCACCCGTTTAAACCCATGGCGGTCCTGGCACGTCAATTGACACTAACTGTATGTTAGTGCATGACGTGCCTGGACCGGCAATGGTCATCAAGGGGTTAAACATAGAAGTACTACCTGGCACACTGGAGGTGCCCCTTTAATTGTAAACATGATGGGTTACATTCAGACAACATGGTGTATAGATTTTAGTAAAATCTGTTAAATTTAAGTCTCCCTAAAATAAGCCTTCAAGTACCACAGCCACTGCAGTATAACTACTGCATGACTTTTGTCTCTGCAAATAGCTTTCTCTTCATATTGTTTGGTTTAATATCCTGTTGCTTTCCTTTACTGATAAACCCATAGCTAAATGATAGCGCTCCGGAGGCTAATTTTTCTTTCTTTTTTTTTTTTTTAAATGCTACTTGGGTACAAATCCCACATTTGAGGTGTTTGGCTTTAAGTTAATTGAATTTACGCTATGCGTTATGAATGGCAAATCCCAATACATCTCTCCTACAGAACAGGCTGACATTCACCTGCATAATGCATAGCACAATTTGCCATATGCCTTTGAAGAAAATACACCCTCACTACCTGCACATAACAGGCAAAGTTCATGTTTTTGGCATAGTTACGTGTTAAAAGTTTAACTTTATTTCAGGTTACATTTAACGTTAAGTGTATCATTTTATTCTAGACATCAGCTCATCAGGACCATGAATCCAATATCAAGTACGTGTCGGTACACAATAAAAAGAGCATTGTGAAAGAACAAAGTATCCCCTTAACGTCCATTGACGGGTCAGGCACGTTGTGCTAACGACAAATGATGTGCCTGGCACGTCATTTCATGAAACAATTCACTTGCGGGTTGAATACAGGTACTGCGTTTAACCATGCAAATCAATGGAGCCCAGCTTTCTAATTACAATGTGATTTGTAAAATATTTAAAAAAAAAATAAAATAAGATAAAAAATAAAAAAAAAAAAACCATGGGGGGGGGAAAGTGGTAACATTTAAAAATAATTATGCATCAGACGAACCATCCAGTTCCGGCAAAATGTAAAAAAAATTGTCCAAAAATTAAAATAAAAAGTTTATTATGAGCAAGTGCTAAAATAAGCTCTGTATCTTCCCAAAAATCTTGACATGGAAAGAGTTACTAGTGATCTCTAGTGTGTGAAAAACTCCTGTAATGAAGGAGTTATTTTCAAAGCATGTCCTATTTAATATGTGCCTACACATTGGTGATGTGTATCTCCATCTGTTAATTGTAGCCTAATAACGGAGGCTTTTTCAGTACATTCGAAATCACAAGTTTGTTTTAACTGATACATTTCCAGTGAATATTGGGGGGGGGGGGTTGACCCAATATGTCTGAATTGTGTGTTGGGAGCAATATCTTATAATGTATTCTGTTAAAATCTGATTCTTGGCTATTCAACTGCCATCTAATAGACAGATATTTAATAATGTATTCTTCTACTACTAGCACCACATTGGTTGATGGACTATTTTTTTGTATCCTCTGCATACTCTGACTACATACTGCCTTCTTACCATAGTCAACCTGTAAATCTTCTTTTTTTTTTTTTTTCTTGTAATGCTTGGATGCAAAAGTAATGTCGCCTTGTTTGGAACTAAATACCCCCAGCATGCATCAATCCTCCCTCTGTTTGGTTGCCCATCCTGTTAACATCTATAATTTGTGTCTGTGATATTGTTTCATAGGAAATGTAGTATAATAAGCTAGTGTTTTATTAGACTAGGCTAAACAATGCACCATCATGCAAATTTTGTATTAATGCAAGAAGTAGAAATGTTTAAAAACAAAATAGCTGGACACTTTTCCTATCGATTAAAAATGTGGATTCCCCTTTAAAATTGCTTGGAGACAGAGGGATTCATTCCCTGGACAGGTTTATTACCGTATTGGCTCGGATATAGGCCGCACCCGAATATAGGCTGCACCCTAAAAGTTAGGTGCTTTTTTTAATGAAAAAAGTTTCTGCCTACCCCCCCCCCGAGAAATGCTGCCACTCTGTCCCGAAGATGTACCCCCCCGAGATATGCTGCCACTCTGTCCCCAAGATGTCCCCCCACCCCCACCAGACGTACCGGTGCAGACTCCACGGGGTCTTGCGGGGCCGGCGGGGGACATCTACACGTAACACGTATTCAACTTCCGGTGCCGGCACTTTCGCCGTGGGAAGTACCAGCAAGCAAGATTGTTCACGCAGACGTTCACCAGCAGCGGCGATGCGAGCAGAAACAACCTCCGCTGCTGGCAAGATGTGCTTTAAAAATCTCCCTTGCCGGGTTTCCCCTCGTGGGAATTACCAGCAAGGGAGATTGTTAAAGCACATCGTGCAGACGTCCCGGTAGCGGAGGCTGTTTATGCGCATCGCCGCTGCCGGTGAACGTCTGCGTGATGCGCTTGGACAATCTCCCGTGCCGGCACTCCCCCCGTGGGGGATCTATATCCTAACCCCGCTGCTTGCCCGGCGCCCGGAACTGCATTTCCCGGGCGTCGGGCGCTAGACCCCCCACTTTTAAGACTTAAAGTGGGGGAAAAAAGTGCGGCCTGTATTCGAGCCAATACGGTATTATGTTTTTATTTATATACTATATCGCTATACTGTGAGTGTGAGTTTGTACACAAGATGTGGTTTCACTTTCCTGACTTCATTTTTGATTATGAAGCATCAACCTTGAGTTTCAACTCCAAAAATAGCTTTGGCCCAGTGTAATGCATATCTAAATAAATGAGTTGCCTCACTGCTTGTATGATGGATAGTGAAGTCCAGCCGAGCCATTCATGCAGTCAAAATTAACCAGAATGACCGTTCGTAAGAAATTAAGCGAGTTTAAATCACAGCTCTACTGCTTTAGTAAATAAGCCCCCATGCCTTGCTATGGGTTCTAAGCCACAAAAATAAAAGAAATTTTATTCAAAATGTTTGACAGTTTTTAAAACAAATAGATGACTGTGCTTGGTCATCTAGAAAAAAACAAGTATACCTGTAAAGAAGCATTTCAAGTTAGTTTCCTGAAAGACTGATACCACAGCTATTGTGAAATATAGCATTTATAGTTACACAGCCAATCTAACTTAAGCTTTTCAATGACAAAATGCAACTATAGACTGTGAAATTTATTGAAAAGTATTAAGATCTTGTTTAACCACTAATTTTACGTAAAATAAATTTACTAGATATGTTTCGCATAGGTCTTTTATAATGCTTTTAGAGATAAGGAGATTAAGCAGAATTTGTTTACGCTAAAACGGAAATTGGAGCATATACCTAAAATGTTTAAATGTTTGTTTTTCATTTAAAATATATTTTATATAATATTTTGTTTCATAGATATATATTTTTTATAAATTTTATACAGTTTTTAAAAATGGAACTTTATTTATAATTTTTCAGGAGATAAATCTCCCCCTAAACTTGAACCATCTGATGCATTACCTCTACCTTCAAACTCGGAGACTAATTCAGAACCGCCAACTCTCAAACCAATAGAACTCAATCCAGAGCAGAGTAAGCTATACAAAAGAGTCACATTTGATAACGAATTACGTAGTACTACATTACAGACTGAAATGGTAAATGGACACAACCCAGAACATTTACTTAAGGACAGTAATCTCAGTGAGTCGTCAGATTCTGAAGTAGCGGAATCATCAACTGATGTTAACAGACGCACATCCATTCTCTTCCGCAAATCAAAAAGTGTAAGCCCCCAAAAGCCTGCAAAGAACAATGAAACCCAGCCGAGTTCTCCACAGCTAGGGACCAAAACATTTTTGTCTGTAGTCCTTCCAAGGCTGGAGACACTCCTGCAGCCAAGAAAAAGATCACGGAGTACATGTGGAGATTCAGAAGTGGATGAGGAGTCCCCAGTGAAACGTTTGGACTCAGGTAAACACGTTCATTTATTTCTCTCATATACATAAGTTAAGAACAATATCATGGATACTGTAGTCTTAAACTGATGGATATTTTATCCTTTCAATATGTATTTATCAGCCCACAATTTTATTCGTATGCTTTTTTTTTTAGTTTTTTTTTTTTTTTAAAAAGACAGTGTCCGTGATGTTGCTCATTTTTTTTTCTGCATTTCTACGTTATTAAAGTGATAATTTCTACTTCCGTAGATGGATGTTTCCTAGGCACCAGTATTTTGCTTCCATTAACTTTTAAGAGACATTTAAATCAATTACATCATTCATAATCTTTCATATGCATACCATTTTCATTTAACTTAAATGCCACTGTGCATTTCGTAATTAGTAATGCTACCAATGCCCCAACCAAGGAGTAGTGACTCATAACAGATTTATTTAGAACTAAATAAAAATTAATATAAATCATATACCGTATATTCCGGCGTATAAGACGACTGGGCGTATAAGACGACCCCCAACTTTTACAGTCCAAATATAGAGTTTGGACTATACTCGCCGTATAAGACTACCCCTCTACCCAGCGTACAACAACCAGCCAATCACGGCAAGCGATGTACCTTACCGGTGATTTGCTGGTTGATTTGCTGACATATACATACATGCACTGCCCTTACACACACACACACACACACACACACACATATATAATATATATATCTATATATATATCTACACATATGCCTGTCCATACATACACATTTATACACTGCCCTCACCACACACCCCTGCCTTTACACACACATGTATATGTATATATATATATATATACACACACACACACGCGTATGTACGTATGTATGTATGTATGTATGTATGTATATATATACCGTATTTGCTCGATTATAAGACGAGGTTTTTTTCAGAGCAAATGCTCTGAAAAATACCCCTCGTCTTATAATCGAGGTCGTCTACTAATCAGACCTCAAAATGTCCGGTGGGGCCATGCTGCTTACCGGGCTTTGGTCGCGAGCAGCAGGAGAACAAGAAGCTAGCTGCGTGTCACAAAACTCTGCCTCCCCCCTCCTTCCTCTGGGGGCGGGGCCAGAGAAGTTGCACGCACAGCGGGCCCCTGCAGAAGTCTTGAGTGAGAGATCAGCAGTTCAGGTAAGGGGGTGGGGGGCTGGGGGGTTTGAGCGTGTGTGTGTATATGTGATTAATGGAATGAATGAGTATTTAAATGTTTGTGAATGAGTGTGTGTTAGTATGGATGTGTAAGGGTGGTGGTGGTAGCATGGCATAGGGAGGCTGTACTCACACTCCTATCATCCTAGGTTCCAGCATGTACTGGCTGCCTTGGCTTGATAGGGGTGTGATTGCTGTTAGCAGTTATATATATATCTCCAGAAATGCCTTTTAACCCCCTATATGCCACTCTGCCCCATGATATGCATTTTAACCCCCTATATGCCACTCTGGCATATAGGGGATTAAAAGGCATATCATGGGGCAGAGTGGCAAATAGGGGGTATAAGGCATTTCTGGGGGCAGAGTGGCAACCCTGGGGGCAGATGTGCATAACTGGGGGGGCAGGTTGGCAAATAAAAGGAAATAAAAAAATATATATTTTTCTCAATCATAGCTTTTATTAAATATGAAAATATTGTTTACATGAATTAATATTTACTAGTAAAACTTTTTTTCCTATAGGGTAGTCTTATATTCAGGCTTTTTGTTTTTTTCCTAAATTAATATTTAGATTTTGGGGGGTCGTCTTATAATCAGGGTCGTCTTATAATCGAGCAAATACGGTATATATATATATACACACCAGTGTGTGTGTGTGTGTGTGTGTGTGTATATATATATATATATATATATATATATATATATATATATATATATATTTCTCCCCCCTTTGTCCCTTTCTCCCCATCTCTTACCTTATCTTCTGTCTTCTTTCTTCCATCCAGTTGTGGGAGCCCGATGTCTGGCACTTGAGACCTCGGCTTCCCTGCTCTCTAATCACTACGCGCCGGCTATTGATGCCGGGCGCCGGGACATGACGTCATCCCTGCGCTCGGCATCAATAGCCGGCGCCTAGTGATTAGAGAGCAGGGAAGCCGAGGTCTCAAGTGCCAGACCTCGGGCTTCCCTGCTCCCTCATCACTACGCGCCGGCAATTTATGCCGGGCGCCGGGACATGACGGCATCCCTGCGCTCGGCATCAATAGCCGGCGGGTAGTGATTATAGAGATTGGTGGCTTCGTGGGAACCTCCGGCTTGGTAAGTACCCGGCGTATAAGACGACCCCCCACTTTTAAGAAGATTTTTTGGGGTTAAAAAGTCGTCTTATACGCCGGAATATACGGTACATGAAATGTCCCTTAGCTAATACTCTAACATAGTTCAAATATTTTCCAAAAGTATTACGGATCAGTGCCTTAATATAACAGGTCTTTAAACAGATGTAATAGGGCTTCTGATTGGTCAACTAGAGCTGTATTGAAAAGGTCACTGCAAATCATCACACACACACACACACACACACACACACGTTACATCTTAAATACCGTATTTTCCGGCGTATGAGACGACTGGGCGTATAAGACGACCCCCAACTTTTCCAGTTAAAATATAGAGTTTGGGCTATACTCGCCGTATAAGACTACCCCTCTACCCAGTATACAACAACCAGCCAATCACGGCAAGCAATGTACCTTACCGGTGATTGGCTGGTTGTTATACAGATATATATACAAACACATACACACATACACACATACACACACACAATCTACACATACTAACACATGCCTGTCCATACATACACATTTATACACTGCCCTCACCACACACCCCTGCCTTTACACACACTGCCACTCTGTGTGTGTCCCCCCGAGATGTGTGTGTGTGTATGTGTGTGTGTGTGTGTGTCCCTCCCCTAGACTTACCAGGAATCCCGGGTGTCTTGCGGGGCCGGCAGGGGACATCTATTCTACGCAGAACTGGTAGGGAGGATTGTTAAAGCTCGATGTGCTTTAACAATCTCCCTTGCCGGGACTCCGTGGGAATTCCCGGCAAGGGAGATTGTTAAAACACACCGAGCAGACGTGCCGGCAGCAGGGGTTTACACGCATCGCCGCTGCCGGTGAACGTCTGCGCGATGCGCTTAGACAACCTCCCGTGCCGGCACTCTGTCCGTGGAAAGTGCCGGCAGGGGAGGCTGTCTGAGCGTATCGGAGAGTAGGATGCAGATCCCCTGCACCGCTGCGGGGGATCTGTATCCTAACCCTGCCAGACCTCGAGCTCTCCTAATGTTGGGCTTGGTAGAGAGAGGTCGTGATCTCCCCAACCAGCCCTGCTCATCGGGTGCCCACTGATCAGGGCTAGTTGGGGAGATCACTATCTTGCACCTACCACGGCGTGGCCCTGAAGACCAGCCCAGGGGAGGCCGCTTCTCCTCTCGCCCCTCCCCAGAGATTCGTGATTCTCCAGTCCGGCTCGGTAAGTTTCAGTACCCGGTGTATAAGACGACCCCCGACTTTTGATTAGATTTTCACGGGTTAAAAAGTCGTCTTATACGCCGGAAAATATGGTATATTTAGGTGATTTATCTTTTATTCTGTATAAGTACACCACATAAATGTATCCTATTATGTATCAAATATAAAAACAAATATACATACAGTGGATATAAAAAGTCCACACACCCCTGTTAAAATGGCAGGTTCTTGTGATGTTAAAGAATGAGACAGATAAATCATGTCAGAACTTTTTCTACCTTTAATGTGACCTATAACTATAACAATTCAATTGCAAAACAAACTGAAATATTTGAGGGGGGGGGGGCTTTTTATTCTGCTGTTTGTTTTTAACATCATTTGTTTATTAAATTATTTTAAATAAAAAAAAATTACATTCAATTTTTTTTTATCCGATTAATCGAAAAAATTATCGGCCAACTAATCGATTATGAAAATCGTTGCAGCCCTAGTGTGTATATACTGTATTTGCTCGATTATAAGACGAGGTTTTTTCCAGAGCAAATGCTCTGAAAAATACCCCTCGTCTTATAATCAGACCTCATTCTGCTTCGGCCGTGCTGCTTACCGGGCTTTGATCGCGAGCGGCGTCTCTGCTATTAGCAGCAGGAAACAGGAAGCTAGCACAGTCCTCACATAACTCTACCTCCTCCCTCCTTCCTCTGGGGGCGGGGCCAGAGAAGTTGCTCGCACAGCCGGGCCCCTGCAGAAGTCTGCGAGTGGGAGATCAGCAGTTCAGGTAAGGGGGTGGGGGGTTTTAGCTTGTGTCTGTATGTGTGATTAATGAAATGAATGAGTATTTAAATGTTTGTGAATGAGTGTGTGTGTGATAGCATGGATGTGTAAGGGGGGTGGGGGTGGTAGCATAGCATAGGGAGGCTGTAATCACACTTCTAACATCCCCAGGTTCCAGCATGTACTGGCTGCCTTGGCTTGATATATATATATATATATCTCCAGAAATGCATTTTAACCCCCTATATGCCACTCAGCCCCATGATATGCCTTTTAACCCCCTATATGCCAGAGTGGCATATGATATGCCTGATACCTCTATATGCCACTCTGGCATATAGGGGGGTTAAAAGGCATATCATGGCGCAGAGGGGCATATAGGGGGTTAAAAGGCATATCATGGGGCACAGTGGCATATAGGAGGGTATAAGACATTTCTGGAGGCAGAGTGGCATATAGAGGGTTAAAAGGCACATCATGGGGCAGAGTGGCATAAAGGAGGGTATAAGACAATTCTGATATGCCTTTTAACCCCCTATATGCCCCTCTGCCCCATAATATGCCTTTTAACCCCCTATATGCCAGAGTGGCATATAGAGGTATAAGGCATATCATGGAGCAGAGGGGCATATAGGGGGTTAAAAGGCATATCATGGGGCACAGTGGCATATAGGAGGGTATAAGATTTCTGGAGGCAGAGTGGCATATAGAGGGTTAAAGGGCACATCATGGGGCAGAGTGGCAAATAGGAGGTATAAGGCATTTCTGGGGGCAGAGTGGCAAGCCTGGGGGCAGATGTGCATAACTGGGGGGGGGCAAGGTTGGCAAGTAAAAGGAAATAAAAAATATATTTTTCTTAATCATAGCTTTTATTAAATATGAAAATTAGTTTACATTAATATTTACTAGTAAAACTTTTTTCCTATAGGGTAGTCTTATATTCAGGCTTTTTGTTTTTTTCCTAAATTAATATTTTGATTTTGGGGGGTCGTCTTATAATCAGGATTGTCTTATAATCGAGCAAATACGGTATGTATATATATATAATTACACACACACCTTTTTGATTGAGGGTAGAGGAAATACTGACATAAACACCTCACCTTTATTCCAAACCAGAACACTGAGCATCTGCAGTTTAGCAGATAAAACAGCCTTCTGTACTTCTGTTTTCTGTCTTTGGTGGAAACTGCTACTCGCACTAGAAGCAACAGTTATAAGGAGTAGAATGGCACAAGATATTTTATCTGATAAACTGCAGCAGAACTGGAGTAAGAAAAAAAAAAATGGTAAGTATTCATCAAATGGCATAGAACACCAAAAATAAGTTGGCCCCTTTTTAAATTGCAACTATTCCACAACTATTGTTAAAAGTTGCCAGCATTTACATTTCATGTGTATGTATTTGAATAAAATGTGATGGTCTCAGCATTAGGAAAATTGCCTATAGATAGCCACCACTTGAGTATGAGCAACAATCAAATATATACTATTTAAGTATTGTGCTTTTGTGCATTTAAATAGTCAGGTTTTTCCAAACAATACATTTTGCTTTTCTTATTACCATATGGACCTAAGAAAGTGTTTACAGATTAAAACATATGTATAATCAATATATACCAAATACAAACCAGCAATGTGGATGTGGTGAATATTTTCACCTGTTACAAGGAACCACACAACTGTTATTAAAATGGTTTGATACAGTCTGCTTTGTTAGGATATATTGGGAGGAAATTGGTTTAGATAAAAATGGCCAGTCAAAATCTCATACTGGCACTCTGGTCCCATCTAACTAAAATAACCTTTCTGTAGCGTAGTAGAGTTGTCAGTCAGCGGCACTTTCCTATCCTGCATATGGAGGGTCTCACATTTGATCATTAGTATATTGACTGAAAAATAAAACAGAAGACAATGCATATGTTGTGTATATGATGTACAGAAACCAGTAGTTTATTGTGGCTGTTCTGTTTCCATGTAACAAAATATGTAAAGATCAATTTATGCTTCTAGCTGATGTGTTACATCAGCTTTTACCAACTTTCAGGTTGTCTAATCCCTATTTACATGCAGGGATTAGACATTGTGATGTGACAGTTGCCCACCATGGGAGAGAAATACAAGTCAACAATAAATATAATAAATTACCTGAGCCCCTCTGTACTACAGTTCTCATGACACATTCAGAAAGTTGCTGAAGATCATTGGAGCCCCCATTTGCCACCAAAACAGCCCTGACCCGCCGAGGTGTGGACTGCACCAGACCTCTGAAGGTTGTTCCTTTATCTGATACCAAGGCAGCAGATCCTTTTAAATCCTGTAAATTGTGATGTTGGGCCTCCATGGATTGGACTTGTTTAGGGGTGCAACTAACGATTATTTTAATAATCGATTAGTTGGCCGATTATTTTTTCGATTAATCGATTAATCGGATAAAAAAAACAATATGCAAATTTTTCGTTTATTTAAAAGAATTTAATGAACTGGATGTTAAAAAACAACTTAAAATTTACATTAACATTCTTATTTTGTTATGATGTAATAAAAAACAATATTTTCAAAGTACAAGAACCCAAACACAATATTTATGAAACAAAATAACCCCAAACATTCTGAAAAGAGGTGGACTATTACTGTTCAAGAAACTTTGCCCCAGCACTTTGCACCCAGCACTTTGCACCCAGCACTTTGCACCCAGCACTTTGCACCCAGCACTTTGCCCCAGCCCTGGCACTTTGCCCCAGCCCTGGCACTTTGCATCCAGCACTTTGCACCCAGCATTCAGCACTTTGCACCAGCACTTTGCACTTTGCACCCAGCCCTGGCACTTTGCACCCAGCACTTTGTACCCAGCACTCAGCACCCAGCACTTTGCCCCAGCCCTGGCACTTTGCATCCAGCACTTTGCACCCAGCACTTTGCACCAGCACTTTGCACCCAGCACTTTGTACCCAGCACTCAGCACTTTGCGCCCAGCACTTTGCCCCAGCCCTGGCACTTTGCACCCAGCACTTTGCACCCAGCCCTGGCACTTTGCACCCAGCACTGGCACTTTGCACCCAGCACTTTGCACTGTGCCCCTGCACCCAGTCTCCAACTCTGCCCTGCACCCAGCCCTGCCCCCACATTCTGCCCTGCCCCCACACTCACACTCTGCCCTGCACCCACTCTGCCCTGCACCCACTCTGCCCTGCACCCACACTCACACCCTGCCCTGCATCCCCACCCCCACTCTGCCCTGCACCCAGTCTCCCACTCTGCTCTGCACCCACACTCACACCCTGCATCCCCACCCCCACTCTGCCCTGCACCCAGTCTCCTGCCCTGCACCCCCCACCCCCACTCTGCCCTGCACCCCCACCCCCACTCTGCCCTGCACCCCCACCCCCACTCTGCCCTGCACCCACACTCACACCCTGCCCTGCATCCCCTGAAACCCCACTCCCACCCCGCCGTGGACCCCCACCCCCGCGAATCGCTCTGTGCGAATGGAGCCACTCGCACAGAGCGAACCGCTCTGTGCGAATGGAGCCACTCGCACAGAGCGAACCGCTCTGTGCGAATGGAGCCACTCGCACAGAGCGAACCGCTCTGTGCGAGTGGAGCCACTCGCACAGAGCGAACCGCTCTGTGCGAGTGGAGCCACTCGCACAGAGCGAACCGCTCTGTGCGAGTGGAGCCACTCGCACAGAGCGAACCGCTCTGTGCGAGTGGAGCCACTCGCACAGAGCGAACCGCTCTGTGCGAGTGGCTCCATTCGCACAGAGCGATTCGCTCTGTGCGAGTGGCTCTGTGCGATCCGTGCACATAGACATGAAGAATACTTACCTCCGGAACACGTCACATCCGTCACGTAGCTAGAAGGCGGAGACTGCAGAGCGTGTAGCAGAAGCGGGGAACGCTCGCGGAGGTAAGTAAAAGGAGCCGAGTGCTCCAACAACGAATCGATCACTCGATTAATCGATAACGGAAATCGTCGGCAACGATTTCCGTTATCGATTATTATCGATTTTATCGATTCGTTGTTTCAGCTCTAGACTTGTTTGTCCAGCACATCTCACAGATGCTCCATTGGATTGAGATTTGGGGAATTTGGAGGCCAAGTCAACACCTTCAACTCACTCTTCTGAAACCATTTTTGATCAGTGGCAGGACACATTGTCCTGCTGAAAGAGGCAATACCCTGTTTATGAAAGGCTTCTGCAACAACGCTTAGGTAGGTGGTATGTGTCAAAGTAACATCCGCATGAATGGCAGGACCCAAGCTTTCCCAGCAGAACATTGCCCAAAGCATCACACTGCCTCTGCCAGCTCGCCTTCTTCTCATAGTGCATCCTGGTGCCATGTGTTCTCCAGCTAAGCGACGTACATGCACCTGGCCATCGACATGGAGTAAAAGACAACGTGATTAATCAGATCGCCTTCTGCCATTGCTCAGTGGTCCAATTCGTATGCTCACGTACCCATTTGTAAGCGCTTTCGGCTGTTGACATGGGCACCCTGACTGGTTTGCCGCAACGCAGCCCCATACGCAACGAACTGCGATGCACTGTGTGACAACTTTCTATGAGAACCAGCATTAACTTTTTCAGCAATTTGAGCTACACGGGCTAGCCTTTGCACCCCACGTGCATCAATAAGCCTTGGCCGCGTTTTTATTTATTTAAAATAAATAAAAAGCTTAAAAAAAACATGGTATGGCCATTTAAAAATTATTATGCATCAGAGGAACTATCCAGTTCCAGCAAAATGTAAAAAAAAAAGTCCAAAAATAAGTAAAATAAATAAAATTTAAAAATAAAGTTTATTATGAGCAAGTGCTAAAATTAGTGCTGTATCTTCCCAAAAATCCTGACATGGAAAAATTTAAATAAAAGCATTTCAAATACTCAAGGGGTGTCTAATTTAAAAAAAATGAATGGTTTGATGGGGTTAAATTGGAGTGGCCGGGCTCAAAGATAGGGCATAGGCACAGACTGACTGAAATGGGGGGGGGAGCGCACTTCCAAAATGTGGCATTTTAACCCCAAACACCAGACAAACCCATACATGTGGGGTATGACTGAACTCGGGAGATGTTCCTGAACACATATTAGGGTGTTGTTTGATGGTGACGTATACCTGGAGCTATACATTTATACCCAAAGTACCACTTGTGTAAAAAAATAAATAAAAAAATACTACCACAAAGTGTGGCAAAGGCTGGTGGTAGAATCAGATGCATGCAAAGGGTTAAATACTACCATTTTAAGTACCTTGGGGTGTCTAGTTTTCAAAAATATATGGTTTTATGAGGTAAATTGTAGTGACCAGGCTCAAAGATAGGGCATAGGCACAGACTGACCAAAATAGGGAAAAAAAAGCGCACTTCCCAAATGTGGCCTTTTAACCCTAAACAGCAGTCAAACCCATGCATGGGTGTTATCACTGTACTCTAGAGATGTTGTTGAACACATATTAGGGTGTTGTTTGATAGTGACGTATACCTGGAGCTATAACTGTATACCCAAAGTGCAATTTGTGTAAAAAAAAAAAAAAAAAAAAAAAAAAATACCAAAAAAATACTAACGCAAAGTGTGGCAAAGGCTGGTGGTAGAATCTCATGCATGGAAAGGGTTAAAATACTAGCATTTGAAATACCTTGGGGTGTCTAGTTTTCAAAAATATATGGTTTGATGGGGTAAATTGAATTAGCCGGCTTCAAAGATGGTCCTATTAGGACATGGGGGCAGAATGACCAGATGTAAAAGTTCCAACATAAAAAATGTGCACTTCCTAAATGTGGCGTTTTACCTCCCAAACAACCCGACATGGGGGGTATGACTGTACTCGGGAGATGTTGCTGAACACATATTGGGGTGTTGTTTGAAAGTGATGTATACCGGGAGCTGTAAATCCATACCTGAAGAGCAATTTTAGTGATAAAAAAACACAAAATAAATTACTACCACAAAGTTTGACAAAGACTGGTGGTAGAATTAATGCATGGAAAGTTAAAATACCCGAAATGGCACATGGGGGGGGAAGAATTACCAGATTTGGAAAAAATGGTTTTGAAATAGCAAAACGCTACTTGTACTTAATGCTCCATAACGTGTATCAAAAAAGCAAAAAAACTTAAAAACATTGGGTATTTCTAAACTCAGGACAAATAATAGAATATATTTAGTAGGTTTTTTTCATTAGCTTTTTTGGATGAGTAAAAGATTTTTGGGATAAAAGTCAGAATGTGTTTTTTTTTTTTTTTTTTTTTTATTTATTTATTTATTTTTTTAAATTTTTCATCATATTTTATTATTTTTTTATGGGAAATTAGATAATATGAGAAACAATGGTATCTGAAGAAAGCCCTTCTTGTCCTGAAAAAAACAACATATAATTTGTGTGGGTTCACTAAATGAGTGAGGAGAAAATTACATCGAAACACGAACATCGCAAAAGTGTTAAAACAGCCTCGGTCCCAATGGTACAAAAGGTAAAACACAGCCTGGTCCTTAAGGGGTTAATGTAGATATCTTCAAAAACAATAACCCATATTATATTAAATCCTGAAGTAGTAGTGTAGTTACCTATTTAAGGTAAAATAATGGGAAAAACTAAGGGAGATCTGAGGAATTAAAGGTGCATTGACACATTTCCGTATATGATCAACTAATGGAACGTCTCATACCTTACTCAAGTCTCTTCATTGGTTAGTAAATAGTACATCTTTTCTAAACCATAGTTCTTTTGGTTACCGGTTACAAGTATGTTTTAAACCTATAGGCTAGGTGAAAATTCTGTTTGGAGACTCTAAGGTTGCTGCTTATACAGCTTGATGTTTGCATCAATACTTTGTATTCCTTACTGATTGTGAGGTCTGCCAGAGTAATTAAGCATTTCTTGCTCATGCAACGATTCTTGGAAAATAAAGGTTCCAGGTCGTTTAAAGTTTATTTGGCAGGGCTCAACAAACCCCTTTCTGGCACCTAGGATCTTGCAGGGCTATAATCATGAATACGGGACCCTATGCCGAGTGCCTCAGGGCCCCCGTCTGACTGCTTCCCCACAGCACAGCATAGGGTGCTAGATTCACGATGGCAGAAGATAGACAGCGTTGGGCTGATTTCCACGAGGTGGGAGGGAGAGTAGTGTATGTGAGTGAGTGTGTGTAATAGAAAATATATAGTGCTAGAGTGTATGTATACTGTGGTGTCAGAGTTGGTGTGTATGTATAGTGCTGGAGTCTGTATGTATGTGTACTATAGTATAGTCTGTGAGTGTGTAAACTAGTGTCAGTCAGTCAGTGTGTGTCCATAGCGTTAGTGTTTTGTTATATATGTATATTGTTAGCCAGTGTGTGTGTTTGAGTGTGGTGTTTGTTACAGTATGGCATTAGCATGAGTGTATGTCAACATAGTGTTTTCAATATATGGTGTTACCATGTGTGTACATTTTGATGGCAAGTTTTTCACTTTACAGTCTCTAACTGATTAGCAGCACACCCTACCTTGTCAACGATGCCTTGCATTTACTTCCAATTTGTTCGATGTGTTAGCTTATGCAAACTCTTCTGCGTCTCCTAAGAGGACCTCTTACCATACTGCACTATTAACGTCAGTTATGATAAAAATCACTAACACTTTTTTTTGTTTTTAGTTTTTCAGCTTGTGAGAAACATGGGTTCTCACTCCCCTCCCTGTGATTCCCCTGCACAAATCACATTGTGATCTCCATGCAGGTCTCCATTGATTTGCATGGAGAGCAGTCTCTGTGATCAGTGTGTCATCCGAACGATCAGATATCCCAGCGGGGTCCAGACAGACCCTGCAGGGGATATCCTGTCCTTCCGGGTGACGACAGCACCGACGCGACACAGAGGGGAGCCCAGGATGGCGAAGGGGAGTCCGATCTCCCGTGTAGCGGCAGGGATGTGTCCCTGCTGCTGCATGAAGGTCACGACGTACCGGTACGTCCATAATGGTTTCTTGCGATGTGTTGTATGGACGTACTGGTACTCTGCTCCTTACATCTGGTTTGGAGCCTGTGCACTCTAAAGAAGTAACTTTAATTTATATAGTCCTGCTTCTGTAACTTATGGGGCACTTTTATTATTGTCCATTAACCCCTTAACAACCAATAACGATCAGTTGCTTTCTTCACTTAAACGGTGTTGCAATGTCTCAATATTGAGGCATTCAGCAACACCAAAAAAGTTGCAGGGGCTCCGTGCGATTGCTCTTAGTAGCAATCACGTTCACCATATTCAATATGGCGGTGGCCAGCTGCTTAATAAGTGCTTAGGAACAGATCACAAATGCCAGGTAGCAAGAAGAATACTGCCTCTAGCAAAGTGGCGACGCCCAAAGGGTACAGGTACAACAGCCAACCATGCAGCTTAATGGAGCCCAGCCTACTAATCAATGTAAAATAAAGATGAAAAAATAAAAAAAATAGACCCCAGTGATGTCACTGACACTATAGCTTTTGTAGATTAGTAAAATGTTTTTCAAATAAAAGTGAAATGTGCTTTTTTTAAATATAATTTATCACCAAAGTTACTATAAATAAAAACATGATTATATAACAATAACGGTATCTAAACAAAGCCAATTTGCCCTGAAAACAACTGTGTGGGAACGCCAAAATGCAAGAAAATTACAGCTAAATAGCAAGACCGCTATATATATTACAACAGCCCCAGTCACAAAGGGTACAAATATTAAAACCGCCATGTCCTTAACCCCTTCAGTCCCATATGGAGGCATCGGTATGTCCAAAAAAAAAAAACGCATCCCAAGAATCCCCTATGGATGTACCAGTACGTCCAGCCCTTCTTGCATAGAGATGTGTCCCTGACGCCGCACGTCTGTGAGGACCTGCTTAGAGATCAGTGTGATCGGTGAGGGGATTGAAAAACCATGTCTCTCACCCCCCTCCGTCCTGAAACAGAGAAGGAGAAAAAAAAGGTTTTTCTTTTAAAAAATAATAAATCATTAAAATAATAATACACAAAAAAATAATAATAAAGTGAGCTAAGTGATGTCGTTGTGACATCACTGGCATTAATAACATGTTCAGGAGGTCCCTAAGAGGACCTCTAACCTTTTTTTACAAAAAAAAAAATATAAAAAATATAAAAAATTTAAATAAAAAAAATATTTTAAAAATAAAAGATAATTAAAAAAAATTAACAAACCTTACATGCCATTGCCCTAGCATAACATCTACCCATTATAACCCTCCTGCCCCCGTTCACAATCCCCAAACCAGTTAAGCCATAAGCATAAAAATTCTACAAAAAATGTACACTTTATACTATGTTCCCTGGTGCTGGAAAAGTATGGAAAATCTATATAAATTAGATATTTCTGAAATCAGGACACCTGAATTGATAAACTTGGAGGGGATTTTCCATCACTTTACCTAGTTTTGTTTTTATAATTTTCGCTAGTTTTTACTAAATTTCTCATTCTAAATTTTCAGCTAATCATCCAACTATGGTATCAAAAGAAAGCTCTATCTCTCCTTGAAAAAACAATATATTGTTTACATGGGTACACTATTCACAGGAAAAGAGAATAATCGCTGAACCGACAGCGCAAAAATGGCAAAATTGCTCTGGGACTTGAGGTACCAAAAACCCCTGGGATTGAAGGGGTTAAGGGAGTAAATTTGTTGGCTTGTGGAAGGGGTAAAAAAAAGTAAAAATACAACGTAAACTGAGGCGGGGGTGATGTTTTGGGTTCTTCACTGTATAGTTGGTGATGTCAGATGTAAGATTTTTTTGTTTTACTGGAACACCACTAAAGGAGTTGAAGGATGGGGCTAGTCCTCAGCCTCTACACTGTCCTTAAGAAAGTGGTCTCTCAGCAGGCTGTCGATAAGCCTGCGGCACTCACGTACTGTGACCTGCTCCCTCCTCAACACCAGGCGGAATCTGGCAAACCATAGAGCATCCTTTACACAGCACATGAGACGCCAAGCATCATCAATGGCGCTCTGTGTGTTCCTGGAAAAAGTCAGTACAGAGTGATAGGACAGGTACTTTCTCTCAATAGAGTCCTTGAGTTCCGACGCCAGGGCTCTGAACAAAGCCTGTGCAAACGGACACTGCTAGAACAAGTGGAGGCCCCCCGCAGCTGAAAGTGAAATGTGCTTTTTTTTAAATATAATTTATCACCAAAGTTACTATAAATAAAAACATGATTATATAACAATAACGGTATCTAAACAAAGCCAATTTGCCCTGAAAACAACTGTGTGGGTACGCCAAAATGCAAGAAAATTACAGCTAAATAGCAAGACCGCTATATATATTACAACAGCCCCAGTCACAAAGGGTACAAATATTAAAACCGCCATGTCCTTAACCCCTTCAGTCCCATATGGACGCATCGGTACGTCCAAAAAAAAAAAAACGCATCCCAAGAATCCCCTATGGATGTACCAGTACGTCCAGCCCTAAGAGGACCTCTAACCTTTTTTTACAAAAAAAAAATATAAAAAATTAAAAAAAAAAAATATTTTAAAAATATATAAAAGATAATCAAACCATAGAGCATCCTTTACACAGCACATGAGACGCCAAGCATCATCAATGGCGCTCTGTGTGTTCCTGGAAAAAGTCAGTACAGAGTGGTAGGACAGGTACTTTCTCTCAATAGAGTCCTTGAGTTCCGACGCCAGGGCTCTGAACAAAGCCTGTGCAAACGGACACTGCTAGAACAAGTGGAGGCCCCCCGCAGCTGCCACTAAATTAACAGGAACTGGTTGGGATGGTGCGTAATCAACATATACAGGCAAAGGATTATAATTAACAGATAACACAATGGCACAGGATTATGTAGAGGTCGGCACAACACTAATCTACTCGCGCATTCAACAATGACCGCAAGGGTGAAAATACAAAATATTACAATTTAGCCCCTATAAGGCTATGTAAAATTGCAGTCCCAGTAACTTTTCTGTTTTATATTAGAATTTCAACATCTAAAAAAAACTGGATTTAAATATTTCTTGAACATTTTGTATGTAACTTGCAGAAATGTGTGTACATATGTATATATAATATCTTATATAAAACGATGTGGCTAGAATATATTTTAAATTACACAAAGTTTTTAATCAATCAGCACAATTACTTTGGCTACCTCTCACCATATTGATTAAATCACTTTTGCCGCTTTCATAGTTAGTTACTCTTTTTACGTGATTCCCATTTTGCTAATGGGGAAGTCCCATGGGAAAAATGTATCTTGAGTGCAACAAGCACAAAAAAAAGCGGAATTTATGGCTGTGCTAATGAAATCCTGCTTGTAAAATTAAATATTTTCCTCCATAGACTTTTATTAGTCAGACATTTTTTAAATCAAACAAAATGTTAATCGGGAAAGAACCGATAATTGTAACTGCAATTATAAGTAATATGTTGTCTGTCACTTTAAAACGTGTTACAGGGTAACTTACTTTGTGTTTTGTAAAGTTCACCTCTGTTCATCGTGATCATTGTAATAATGATGCACAGAGAGAGGGTAGGGCATTAATCTGGGCATCCAAACCTCTAGAAAGCAGAAGTCAACCAACCATGCGCAGAAGATAAACTGATGGTAGAAAATGCTTGTTGTTGCTTTTGGAATTTTTAATGAGATGTAACTTATGTATAATTCCAAGTCAAATGGGAAAAAACGATTGGCGCTGATTTTCTGTAATAGTTAAATGTAATTGCGTGTATCTGCTTATTCTGCAGGTCTCTCAAACGGCTTCGGAGAAGGCGAAAAAGAAAAAGACTTCGAGCTGCCACGAGGACGGAAGGTTGAGCCTCGGAGAAGATGTGCTTCAGAATCAAGTATCTCTTCAAATAGCAGCTTGATGTGCACTCCACCAAGGTAAGGGAGTTGTTTTACTTTGGCTGTTTCTGTTGGTAGCATTTCTGGTATCAAAATAATCATACTGGTTATGAAGTTAATTTGCAAAAACCCTAGGATACTTTTCTTGCTTAGAGTTTGGAGGCCATTATTTTTTAAAATGGTTAGAGAAACGGCTGCCAACTCGAGCCACTGTATAATAAATGTAATGATTTCTATACCATTTTCAAAGGTTTTATTCAGAGATACAGTGAAATGAGATGTAGTGCTTCCCCTTCCATGATTAGAGCTTTGAAAGCCCCTATATTATTCATTATAGTCTCTCTTACTGAGCTTTGCGTATTTTATTCATATATGCTGTACAGGGGTAGCATGAACTATATATATATTTCACCAACTACCCCACAATTACCAAGCCATCCAATGTTACTACATCTTCTCTAGAAGTGACTTGCTTACTTTTTAGTGTCCATAGAATGAAAATGACAAATAGCTCTGGATTGTTTATTTTTCATAATATAGAGTGATAGCTTATTTTATACTTAAAGAACCTAGTGTTTAATACTTGTATTTGTGTGCTAGTTTTAGTTTGCCCAAGTGCGGTAAGGGCAAACCTGCTCTTATACGGCGCCACACCATAGAAGACAGAAGTGAATTAATATCATGCATTGAAAATGGCAACTACGCAAGAGCAGCAAGAATTGCAGCAGGTACTTAATCTTTCATTTGCTTTTTACTTTTGCGTGTCATTTGGTGAAACCTATTTAAAAATTAGAATATTCTGTAAAATATTCTGTTTTTTTTTTTTTTTTTGGCAAAATAGGGAAAAAGAATTGTCACTAACAACCCATTCTCTGCATTATTAAATGTGGAACATTGTTCTTATTACTGATTGTCATCACTTGCGTGACAACGCATTGGTATTTTCATGAAAGACCCTGTAGAAACCCATACAACCATTTTTTCTTCAATAACTATTGCACTGCACTTTTTTGCAAACTTGGCTTTGAATGATTTATCTGATTTCTAAGTAAGGGCAACATACACCATATGATTTTTTTTTTCTTTTTTTTTTTTTGCATGAATAAATCATATGAAAGGATAAAGAGGGAAAAAAAGTAGAATGAAAAACATTTAAGCCAATTGTTTTTAGACCATCATATAAGCATGATAGTAGAACAGTAACACTTTTGTGCTGTTTTTCATTTTTCTTGTTTTGGATTTTTTATAACTTTTTTGAATATCTTGGAAACTGGAAAATTTTATTTTTGTTTTCAGAAGTTGGTCAGACAAACATGTGGGTGTCTGCAAGTGCAACTGCATCATTTCTTGAACCTTTAAAAGTTGTGTGGGCTAAGTGCAGTGGTTATCCTTCTTATCCAGCACTGGTAAGTATTATGATATGTAATATGTGTATATGTAAGAGTAATCCAAGTGAAAGCATATTTTTTTAGAGCAGCCTTATTCGCAACCTAACGTAAATGATGTACACTAGAAATATGATGCTTATAACGCCTATATATTAACAATACCTTCCAAAGGCCATGATCACATAAAATGTTCATGTGCAATAAAAAGAGCAAACTGAGTGTGTTAGATAAATTTTTTAGATAATTAATAAATTGCTAGTGTTGAGACCATCAAATCTAACATTCCTGACCCAGCTTATTTTAGTTGTAATTATGGGATATTCTAGGACAGTTTGCTAGTAATGGTACTTTTTTCACCTATTCTCCTCAATTTAACAATTATGTAGCTAAATAATTCTTTAATCAAGAAATATGTTGACTCATTCGTTCATATTTTCCTCAGTAACACTTATGTTACTAACCTCTTAAACAATGTTAAGTCTGTACTTTTTATAAAAAAATAAACCTTCTGATAAAATAAATGACTAATCTTGTTTATCCATTTTTTAACCATGTTTATCATATGTGGTTGCACAGTAGGGTCCTTTTTAATAAAAGAAAAAAAGTAAATGTCTGTTAATGCACCATTGACCATTTGTGTCATAATCATGATGGGTGCTGTAACCCTCAGAACCAGGTGCACCAGAGGTGCTAAAAGTGCCATAATTTGACATGTTTATTTTCTAGTTCTATTTTATTTCCAATTATGGGATGTAACACCAGTATGTGTGCCTAAACTGTGCTGCGTTGTGTACTTTCACCTTGATGGTGCAATCAGCATATGTACAGCCACATGTTGGATACATTTATTAAGGGGAGCAGGGAAACTCTGAAGGAGAGCATGTATCCGTTCTATAATTGCTGCTTTGACTGTTTCTGCTTAACCTTGCAGCTTTTATTGGCACTAAAAGATTAGGAAATAGAAATCCTAAAATAACTATAGAACAATATTTTCTCTTTCATCAGATTGGTAAGCAGTGCCTACATTTTCACATAGCTGGTTTCTAAAGTTTATAGGTTTTGCAATAGCTCCATCTAGAGGACTCTCTTGATTTCTTGTAGTTTAGACTGGTTTAAATAGTGTTCGTTTGGAATATAAGTGTTTGGCAGTTTTTTTTTTCCATTTTGAAGGACTAATGTCCAAATGTTTGTTACAATGCCAGTAATTTGCAGTTTTTGCTTCTTCTAACTAATTTGGGTGGGTTGTATTTTCTTTCATAGATAATTGACCCTAAAATGCCACGGGTTGGCTGTCATCACAATGGTGTTGCAATACCAGTACCACCGTTGGATGTATTGAAAACTGGAGAACAAATGCAAACAAGGGCTGAAGAAAAGTTGTTTTTGGTTTTGTTCTTTGACAATAAAAGAAGCTGGTAAGCTTAAGATAATATAATAACCCCTTTCTGTTGTATTATATGTTAATGTATTTCATAATTCCAGTAAGTATCAATAAATTCTAATCTTCATTAGCCCCTTCGCTAGCCCTTAATGCTATGTGTCGGAATTCTGGTATTTGATGCAGAAGGACGTAGTACCACACCCTGGCCTTTTACACATCGGCAGAGCTAAATTCTTGCCGGTGAGTGGCAAATCAAGCTATCGTTTGACAACCTGGTATCCCTTCTGCTAATTGGGGCCAATATTAATGGCCCTAAGCTGGGTGTTCTAATGTGGCGGGGCTCTTCTATTTGGGCATTCCCTTTCTAGTTATGTCAGCTATGACTCTAACAGAGACCCAAAGTTTTCGGGCTGTTGATCCCGCTAGTTGGTGTGATCAGGAGAGCACAGCTGTACAGCCCTACATCCTGATAACTCTATGAGAAGACACAGGAAGAATATAATTTGTGCAGGTACACTAAATGAGGACAATTATGGTTGAACAAGGGCACAGCAAAAATGTTGTTGTCCACAAGTGTAAAAATGCCAATTTGAAGTAAATGGCACTTACTACAGTCATGTAAAAAAAGACAATCTTCTGTTCCTTAGCAGGTCTCAAAATTAGGTAAGTACAACCTCAGACTAACAACACATGACAAATTACACCGTATCATGATTTATTCAGCAAAAATAAAGCCAAAATGGAGAAGCCGTGTGAAATTTTAAAAGTACATATTACTTTCTTAAAAACCTCAGTGTTCAAAATAATTAGAATAATCAATGTCATTTTTTCCCATGTTACTTTTTAGGCAATGGCTTCCTAAATCAAAGATGGTTCCACTTGGGATCGATGAAACTATAGACAAGTTGAAAATGATGGAAGGGCGAAATTCAAGCATTCGCAAAGCTGTGAGAGTGGCTTATGATAGAGCCCTTAACCATTTGAGCAGGGTTCAAGGAGAATCTGTTAGTGACTTCAGTGACATTGACTAATGAAGGTGCTACAAAGAAACAACATGCCTCATGTACTCTAAGCTTTACTTCTAACCTCTTCCTCTGAAAGAATGTATTGAAGATACAATTCCGAATCACTGAATGGATGAATATGTTCTATTGCGGAGCATGACTTTTGCTGCCATTCTATTGATTTTATCTATTTCTTGTAGTTCAGAGGAGCTTCCACTAAAGTTATTAAATGTCATGTTTATAGTGTTCATAATCTGTACATAATGTATATTGGGAAACACTTAACTTATTTTGATTTTGAGCTAGTTCTTAAATTCCTGTTGAAGATTTTTTTCTTATTTCTCAGTGATTTTGTTTTAAAATGTAAAACATTGGGTTGAGCCTTAGCACCACTTTACATGAAATGGTTTTGTAAAACTGCTGGATTGGGGAAAATAGCAATGTTTAAAATATATTTAAAGAAGTACTGCTACCTAGTGTGTCCATTTGTCATATTTTGACTACTGTATTTAAAGGAGTATTTTAAAGGATGAAATTTCCATTGAAAAGGGTGCAATGTGCTATTAAATATGAATTTATTTTAATGTACCTGGCATTTAAATGTTAAATATTGTATTTGTTACTTATCATGCTTTGTTTAAAGTTCTCCAAACATATTTTACATAAATACAGGATCTTACACCATATACTTATTGAACATTTTTGTAGATTTTTTTCTACAATATTATATTCTAACAGCATATCCAGTATAGAATCTTAATTTGCTTAAAAAAAAAGCATGATAATGCATCAGAACTTTTCAGATTTTTCATTGTTGCACTCACTTTCTGCCCAAAGTTGATTTTTTTTTTTTTAATTTTTTTAAGTGACTTTTTATGTTTTTGGTTCATCTTTTGGAGAAAAGGGTTTTGAGCACATTGTTCTCTTAAAAAAACAAAAAAAAATCCCACTACCTTTTCCCCAGAGATTTTATTTTTTTTATATACATATATATAAATATATATAAATGTAATTGTATATGTGTCTGAGCGGTTTGTTTAAATAGTGTTAATTTGCTTTAAATTGAGAATTTTGTCGAATTAATATTAATGTGTTTTATTGAAGGCACATACATACAACACTTATATGCATCAAAATCAGTTATGAAATATGAAATTACATTTGAGTGGGGTTTTACTTTTTATTTTTTTCTTTATCTCTATAAAAAAAAAGGGGGATTTATGTAACCTATTTAGAAATGCTTGGTAGCAATAGACCTTTGGATACATTTTGTATGGTACATGTCATGTATATAGAATTAGTACTATTTTTATTTTTAAGACTTAAAGCATTATGTTAGGGATTCTATATATAATATATATGTATGGTGGGTTTCCAAAGCTGCATTTTTATATAAAATAAAAAATTGAGATTTTGATGTACTGAAGCATTCTGGTGCCATAATAATTTAAGTATATTCTGGCTTTTCATTGAATTCTGTATAGACCAAACAAGACCGAAACCACTGAACACTTAATAGTTCATGGACTGTAGTAGAGCTACCCGTCAACCCTAAGACATACACAATAGTTGACATACACCAGAGACCTATGAGAGCTCATACTAATATATACAAACATTGCTGCCATATTTTCAAAGAATAGAAAACACAGCCACGTCAGAATGTCAATGATACTGTACATGACAAGTGAATGATATTTGATGCAGTCAGGGTAGCAAATCCGAGGGATCTATTCACTTAAAGATGACAGATGTATTTGCAGGTTGTAGTTTCAACTCTGAATGTATTCAAAATCAGGGACCAACACTAGGACGTTTCTCCAGAGTGAAAGACTGAGTTGATAAAGATTCAGTGGGTGAGGTGACTGGAAAATGCTTACTGGTTTAACAATGCATTTACAGCCAGCTGAGCTCTTTCTGCAGGAGAAACCCATTGGGTTGGCCCTTTAAAATGTATGTTAAGTTCAAGGAGTCTACCCTACTGCTCTTGAATATTTACTGGTCTTGACATATAATTACCATAGCTTCTCTATTTTGGGTGTTTAAGGACCAAAGTTGTGGCTAAATTGGCTGCATGCCCTAAAGCCTGATTTTGTTTTAATATCACCTGCAGCAATATATGCTATACTAATTTTCCTGCTATATAAATTAATAAAATAATGCTGGGCAAAGTGTCCGGTCAAAATAAACAGGATTTGTTTAAAAATTATTGAATAAGTGACCTAAATCACTTAAATGCAAGGGCATTCCAACCATTTATGGCTCATGGTTCTAATAGCAGGGCAGCCTCTCTAATATCTATACTCAACGGACAAGTAAATATGAGCCAATCAAAGTGGAACATACCATCTGTTTTCCTGTTGGTTTCCTAGTGAGTAAAACGCACTTTTTTTTTCTTCTTGAAGGACCGGCCTCTCTGAAGGATCCTGGTCTCCACAGACTTGGTTTATTGGTGTGACACAGGTCTAAATTTATTTATTTTTTTCTTTTCTTTTTTTATGCTCTTTGGTAAACATATGGAGCAGATATGACAGATATGTTTCACCTCTAGATTCTTTAAATACTTGCTGCTGCTTTTGTGTGAGCCTTTCAGGTGCTAAGATAAAAGTAATTGTACATGCAGTGTTTCCTGTATGTGTATTTACTTTGCTATTTGACTTCTCTTGTAGAATGTCACAGGCTACTGAGCTCCCTCCTGGGCTTAATGCAGAACCCAAAGGAAAGAAATTGATTAAAGCTCCACACCTTGTCTGCCAAGCTATCGGCCATACCTTCCCCTATGAATCATGGAAGGCTCATCTGCTTCTGATAGTGATGAAGATATATACATTATATTGGATTGTATTGAATCCTCAAAGGATAAAGTTCCTCAGAATTAATTGGCTGTATCCCCTGTTGAGGAAGTGTCCAATATAATTAAAGCTGGCAAGGGTGTTATGGAGTCTGAAACACTTTACATACGAGGCAGAAACATTTGCTGTACATTAAATTTATGACCAAGGAGTGGAACTCTCCTGATGAAAAGCCTCAAATAGCCAAATGATTCAGGCACTGTTTCCATTGGAGAAGGAGGAGCAATAGCAGAATTTCTCACCCATGGTTTATGTGGCTATAGGTTGCTTGACAAAGCAGTCTACTTTCCTGCTGAAGGACCTGGTGGGTCTTAAAGATTCTATGGATAGAAAGGTTTAAGGTTCTATACGAAGAGCATACTTGGCATCGGGGTCTCAATGTAAAGCCTTATTGGCAGCAACAGAAATGTTCCGAGTACAGAGACTTTGGGTCTCATTTTGAAGACACTAATAATCTCCAAGATAATAAAGCATTTGTTGCCTAACATCAACACGTCTTCTGATTTTCTGTGTGATGCATCTCCAGAACCATTGAGACTTGCAGACAAAAAAAAAAGCATGAGGTTGTCTACACTTGCCAGAAGGACATTATGGCTAAAACCCTGGGCATTTGATCCAACGTCCAAAACCAGCTTCTGTAACAAGGAGCATTTTATGGGTCATATTGAAACACCCTAGTGAAAAAGATACCTGAATGTGAAAAGGCACTGAATAGAACTACAAAAAAAACATTCCCTTTTTTAATGGTGCATTCCAGGATCAAACTAGATGTTTCTGACACCAGAATTTTCATCCACCAGAAGGAGGAAGAAGTCACCTTTCAGAAACTACAACATCAGACAAGTGGGCAGTTCAAACTTTAAGATGGTTATGTCATAGAATTCCTAGACCCTCCACCCCTGAGGTTTATCATTTCAAGCCCACATCACCAAAATAGAGCATTGTTGTAAATAGTAAATGTGATCAAAAAAAGTGGTTGTGTAATCTATTCCACCGACAGAAAGAGAACAAGGTATGTATTCCAGGATCTATATGTAGGAACCACTACGTGTTCATTAGATTGGTACAATTTTAATGAAATTTACCAGTTTCTTTAATTTGGATCAATGTCCAGAAATAAGGAGAGACTCCAATGAAGGAACCGAAAACTAAAATAGTTTAGTTGCCATTGCACAATATATGTTTAATTTTATTTAATTGTATCATAATTGACTAGTGAATAACGCATTTAAGCAGTATCTGGTTCTGCAGTGTTATTTTTTTTATTTAAAATTGCTCCACATGTGCACTGCCCATACAAATCCACAAGATGGCAACCTTGCCCTGGAGCACACACTTCAATGTGAACTCCCGAGTAGACTTTGAAATAGAGCTTTTCAGTAATGAAATCCAGCCATTTTTTGCAATATATATTATAATCAATATGAAAAACAGTACAATTGTTATGTATTTTTCAGACTTCCACAACTGGATTATTCCTTCTCCCATTAAGGAGAAAACAAACCAAATACAAGATTTGTCCAAAAAATATTTCTTCAGCTAAAAATAATCAACGCTCTCCAGGGGAGGGCTGGCAAGGGATGCAGGTGCAACTGTTCCATAAGGTGTTCTAGTTTGAACCACTGCCTCAGCTTTTTTTAATGCATCATACTTGCTTTTCCACATACCAGCCCATCTTGAGTATTCAGTAACAAAGGCAGCTTTTATATAATTGACTGGGTCCATTCTGTTCTCCTTTTATGGGTTTATAATGGATTTTTTTTCTATACGTGCATTTTTGGAAAGGACTTGATGCTAGACATCAATGCCGTCTCCCTGACTTCATTATGAAAGGCTAAAGCTGAAAGGTTTCTCTTGCATGCAGTGCTGAGTTGACCCTGCATAATGCACAATTTAATGTAGGCATTTCAAAGAAATATCACTGATTTAACAGTGTATTAAATAGGCCAGCTTGTCATATAGAAGACAGCCACAGGGATTTGCCCTAAAATGCATTGTGACCAATTTTGACTCGTCAGTGAGTTGAAATGGAGACCCTCTTGCAATCTTCTGCTCATCTGAATATTCCCTCTAAATGTCAAAAAAGGTACTAACTGTATGAAAATTCTCACTAAGGCAAAAAAAACTAGTATCTCTTAGATATTAGTCAAGGTTCCTCATTAGTATTCTTGAATTTTAGATATGGACAAGTATAAAGTATGTTTCATAAATTTTTTTTGGCTGTTAGCAACGAGAAGTCATCACACCACTGTCACTTCTCGCTGTTTTTCAAGGTTTTTAGGTACACTTGACATTTGCTCTAGATGAATGTGAGCTGTTTAGAATGATATATACACTTGTATTGTTAATGTCTGTGAGTGATCTTTATTTGGGTGATGGAGGGCCGGTGTGCATGATTGAGTATTGATGTGCTTCAGCCCTCATGAGTGAGAGTAACTCAGTGATACATGCACTGTGTGGAAATCCAATAATGACAAAACATTCTGCTAAGGAGACAACTTAAACCATTCTATCTGTAGTATTTAACCCTCAGAACGACACAGACCTGTGCAATGCAGTGCAACCATTTACAAGCATATCTCATCCTTTGCACTGTATTTTTGGAGGATGATAATTTCCAGTTATGTTTTGTGTATTTTTTGCAGGCGTATTTTATAATCCTGAAATAATTCATAGTCCAGGAGCAAAAACAATTATAATATCTAGGAGATATATGCATTTGTGGACTTAAGTATTTAATAAACTATGGACTTTAATGGTTACATAAGTTTTTGTTTCATTTGTTTTGATGATATTCATATAAAAATAGCAGATTTAGTACATTTTATTGGGTTATAGTATTGTCTAGCGTGAGTGTGTGTCAGAGTGTGTATATGCTATTGTATAGCGTTAGCATTTGTGTTTGTTTGGTATTAGCATGTGTGTTTGTGGTTTGATGCTGTTAGAATGTAACGAGTGTTAGTGTGTAAGGTTTGAATAAGTGAATGGTGTGAGTGTGTCAGCATATGGTATTAGAGTGCGTTTATGTTAATGTACAGAACTTGTGCATTCAGAATGCATTTTGCCTAATTCATGAATTGCTATGAATCAATAAAAACAGGAGGGACCCCCAACGAAACAAACAAAAATATAAAATATAATTACATTTCTGTTCAGCTGTTTATTATTTGAATATTTTTTTGTATTTTATAGTTTGTGTTTGTCATCACTGCCAGTACAGTATATAAGTAATCACCTTAATAATCCATATATTTAATTAACCCTTATTGTAATGTGTTCTCACTGGGCTTTCTTCAGAGTAGTAAATTCACATTAGAGTGCAAAGACCAGAGCTGATTAATTGCACATTTAATCGGAAATTCTTACATACAATTACCAGTCCCATTCTTATAGGAATCTCCACCTTTTCCTCTGTGGGAGACACCCCTTTGGTGTCACGTGGAGAGGGATGTGTGTAGTCCAGGCACTTTTACGACATTCCTAATGAGCTGGATCATAGAAATGGGCAACAAACTCCTGCCTGATATTATAGTATGCCATAGTTTGGTGGTATGGTACCTTTTATGTTAATAACTCTGGGGTGATCTTGTTCCCGATGTTATTACGCGTGTACAGGTACCAAACACTCCATGTCAGCTAGGTTCCTCATTGTTACGTCTTAGGCTCTGTTTAACCCCCTCCTGCCATGTTTTCTACTCATTCTGAAGGTCGCACCGTCAGCACACAACATCTTCATGTGATTCTACTATCGAAATGTAACAATTTTTCTTAAATCATAATTCTGTAGATGCTAGGTGCTGCATCCCCTGTGTAACCCCAATGCCTGGACCCCTATAAGGTTTTATGGCACCCAAGACAGGGCATCTGGCCTTCTTTGGAATGGAAACTTAACCATATTTCTCAAATTATAATTCTGAAGATGGGGTGTTCCATCCCCTGTAAGAGTTTATAGCATCTAGGACAGGACATCTGACATCCTTTCAAGATGCTGTGCTTGTGTGCTCTTCATGTTCTGCTAACCTTATGGTGGGGTCTGGCCAGGTTTCCAGATAATATTTAGGACACAGTTCCTTACTAACCCTTAAACATAGCCATTTCTCATGACAGTGTTAAACATATTTAATTTACAATTTAATGAATAAATCACAACATCATTTTTGCATGTTTTTAAGTGTCAGAAAGGTTATGTGAATTTAACATGAACTGGCCTGGACAGAAACGATCCAAAATAATAACATGTTGCATTAGTAACATTTGAATGATCCTTTCAAGTTATGAAATGTTTTGTTTGTTATTTTCCGAATAGGTAGCTGAGATCTAAAGTCGACGTAAAAAGCCAATTTCTTTCACAGTGGGAATTATTTAATGTTCCTTCTGGAGGGCACAGAATACGGATCATGGCAATCATCATAGGTGCTTTGAGTTGCAAGTGTCTGGGTCATGCAACCTTTTAAGAAGGTCTAGACTTCAAAGTTGTAACTAAAATGGAAGGCTGGTATTCCTGGGACTTTGAGCTACTGAGAATATGTACCAGTCTCTTCGAAAACTAAGAGCTTTCTATAGCTGCAAGTTCAAAAGGGAAAGCGAGGTGTTGTTATTCCCCATTGTCACTGCTATTTAATAGTATGTGCGAACAAAAAAGCCTCTCAGTGGGAAGGGAAATGTTCAAAGTAATAAAATGGAAATAAGGTGATCAGAAATGTACTGTATGAAACCTATGATACTTAAGCACAAGATTATAGCCTACAGTATATAAATGTGGTTGCTCCTTTGAGAAATTAATGGCACATCCTTTAGCTTTAAAGAAATGCTGATAAATTGATCATGGCAGGGACATTCATGGAAGTTGTAATTCAATATAGCATCAGGTGTCTGTAGGCAGCTGTTGTACTAAAGAAAATAATACAGAATATTCATTGGTCTCATGCACACAAAGAACCAGCATTAGACTATACAGCCAAATGCACCAAACCTTATATTTTTCTGATAATAGTCAAACAGTCTAGTTAGTATTGTAGAAAACAATATTAAAATCAGCGACATTTCAATTAAAGTAACCATGACCATTAAATCTACTTATTAAATCTTTATACTAGAATTCTGCAGTGCACTTAAAAGATGTTATATGGGCAAATTATCTTTTATGGATTAACTGTATACTGTATTCACACACCGATTAGCCATAACATTATGACCAGCTGCCTAATATCGCGTAGGTCCTCATTTTGCCATCAAAAAGCCCTGACCCATCGAGGCATGGACTCCACTAGACCTCTGAAGGTGTTCTGTGGTATCTGGCACCAAGAGGTTAGCAGCCAATCCATTAAGTTCTGTAAGTTGCAAAGTGTGGCCTCCATGGATGCATCCTGATGCCATGTGTTCTCCAGGCAAGCAACGCACACGCACCCAGCCATCCACGTGATGTTAAAAAAAAAATGTGATTCAGACCAGGCCACCTTCTTCCATGGCTCCGTGGTCCAGTTCTTATGCTCACGTGCCTATTGTTGGTGCTTTCTGCAGTAAAGAGGGGTCAGCATGGGAGCACTGACTGCTCTTCAGGTACACAGCCTTATAGGCAAGAATCTGCGATGCAGTTTGTGTTCTGACACCTTTCTATTAGAACCAGCATTAACCCTTTCAGCAATTTGAACTACAGCAGCTCATCTTTTGGATTTTACCACATGGGTCAGCCTTCGTCCCCCAACGTGCATCAATGAGCCTTGGCCACCCATGACCCTGTCACGGGTTCACTGATTTTCCTTCCTTGGAGCACTTTTGATAGGTGTTGAGCACTCTAGACTGGAAACAACCCACAAGAGCTGCAGTTCTGGATATACTCTGACCCAGTCATCTAGCCATCACAATTTGGCCCTTGTCAAAGTCGCTCAGATCCTTACGCTTGTCCATTTTTCCTGCTTCTTAAACATTTTATTTTTGAGGACGAAATGTTCACTTGCTGCCTAATATATCCGACCCACTGACAGCTGCTATGAAAACAAGATGATCAGTGTATACATACAGTACTGCGCAAAGTAAGAATTCTTTCATTGTTAAAAGTGTATGTTAAAAGTTTATTTTTGTCATTTAACAAGATGCAAACACAATTCACCTAAAAAGGAGCATAATTAATTACTACAATCATTTGATAAAACAATTAACATAATTAGGTTTTCATTAGAGAACTAGGTACTAAACACTTATCCTTTTTTTAATACAAAATGTAAAGGAATTCCCATTACAAATAAAACTATCTACTTGGACTACAATACTATAGTTAGAGCAGCTTGTTTTCACAAGACACTTTTACATAAAATAATATAGCTTGTTATGAAATAAAAGTGGAACAACAATTCAGCAAGAAACATTAAACGTTATGTATCAGGATCATCATAGAGCCTCAGTAGAAGTGTAGGAGGCAGGCCCCTGACTTAGGTTGTGTTAAGTCCTTGTCACTGTGCCATGGATTCTCCCTACTTCAGTGCATCTAGGCAAAGTTCTTGTTAATTAAACATTTGGTTAATATTTACTATAACATGCAATGCAAGTGATACCCATTAATGGGCTAATATTTATACTTTATGACTTTTAATTTACATATCAATAATCCACCAAAATTTTTCCTTCTACTAGACTAGAGGTTTAAATAACTAGGTTATCTATACAAACCCTTTATGTTTATAATTCAGCTATAATTGCCAACAAATGGATTTTTAATAATTTACACTATACACTGGATTTACAGACAGGAGAACACAACTGAGAACTAACTATTTATAGTCACTTTCTCCAGAGATAATCTATGGTCACTGGGGCTCCTTTCCCAGAGGTTAAGCTCCTGGGTACACAAAGTTTGCACTATCCAGTTCAGTCCAACACACTTTAATTTAGAGGTACTGTATAAACTGTGAGGTTTATTTCCCTTTTTACACAAGATTTGAGGTCCATATGGTTTGTTACTCTAGAGAAGACTTATGTGTTTGACATTTGTTAAAATTAGAAATTCTATGTATCCAAATTTAATAATTCGTACAAATGTCCGTAAATGTGGAGGGGCTCTAATGAAACACACGAAAATGAAGCAGAGAGCTCCAAATGTTCATTCGTTTTTTTCAGTCTCACTCTCTTACACGCACTCACTCTCCTACACACATTGTAAATGTCTCTCTATCTTCTCTGTCTCTCCACTTCTCCTTCACTCTGCTTCTCTGTTTCTTCTTTCTCCTGTCTTCTCTGGTGGTCAATTTGGCCTGGCTCTCTGCAGCGTTATCCTGGCCTGATGTAGTAGCTCTGCAATATTAAAAAGGTTTTGGTGGCAGTATAAACTGCTTTGTGTGCCCACTATGTAGGAGGTGAGAGTAGGTTCTTACCCTATTGAGAGTGTGCCTTGATAAGGCACAGAGGGGCTAAGCTACAACAATAATAAAAAAGTATTTTCCACACTGCTTTGTTGTTGACCCCCTTTTAGTGTTTTTGCCCCCTTTTGTGTAATGGCCCCAGTTGCTACCCTTGTGTATTGATGCCACCAGCATAGATAAAATGCAGCCCTGCAGTATGGGGGATGTATATCTGACTATTTTGTTCCTTCCATGAGTCTATAAATCCGCCATACTGCAGGGCAGCATTTTATCTGGGCTGGTCAGCAGAATGTAAAAGCTATATGTATCCTGGAAAACATGGCCAATGCAGTCACCCGAATGTGCCCACTCTTGTGTATTACCCCCAGCTAGCCTCACATTGTATATTTAGCCCACCGCCCAGCCCCCCTTTAATATTAATTTATGCGATGCTCCCAGCCAGCACCCTCTTGTGAATTAATGCACCCCCCCTTTAGCACCCAGATTTCACTCACAGGATCTGTCCAACACCCAGAATGGAAACATAGGACTTCCCACCTTTGCCCCCAAACAACCTGCCTGTGGTATCCTCAAACAGCCTGCCTTTGCAATGTTTTCCCCCTACTTACACATCCATGCAATCACACACGTATTCATTCATTTATTATTCACATTTATCCACTCATTCATATATTCATTTCCTCATTTACAGATACCAATCATTTACAGATACTCATTCATTCACTCATTGGCAGATACTCATTAATTTCCTCAATCACGCATACTCATTCATACCACCTCCCCCACTCCCTTACCTGAACTGCAGATCACTCTGTGCCACTCACAGACTTCTGCAGGAGCCGCTGCATCCCTCTGCGTTCTTCTCTTGTACCGCCCGGGTGGAACAAGAGACGCTGCTCGCAGAGCGAGCAACGCACAGGTAAGTGTCAGGGCCTCTGTGGAAGTGATCGCGGGGGTTGTGACGCCTGCGATCACTATTAATGCGTGCTTTTGTCCTGCATTAAAGGTTGTTTTATTAACATTTAGGGTGGCCTAAATGTTAACATTGTCCCCCTGCCCAGCGTGCCCGTGAATAGGCAGGTGAGCTTAATTATGCTTTGGCCAGTGGCTTCGGCAGGGGGGGGGCCAGAGGGGGCCATGGCCCCCCCTACATCATGCTGTGCCCCCCGGTGTGCCCCCCCAATTGAAACGCCGTCTTTTTTTTTTTAATAGATCCGGAGGAGAGAGAGAGAGGCGCTGAGCGGTCGCTGAGGAATAAGTTCTCAGCGACCGTTCGGCGCCTCTCACTCTTCTCCGCGACTGCGAGGCCTCTGCCTTGGTCGCAGTGCCGGCATTTCAAGCCGAGCGCCGGTATATGATGTCATATCCGGCGCTCAGCAATGAAGCCGCGCACACTGCGGCAGAACCAGGAAGACAGAGACCTCGCGATCCCGCCGCTGGACTTCTACAAGCCCAAGGTAAGAGAACTTCAAAGGGAGAGAGGGGGTAGATAGAATAGATTGGGAGGGAGAGGGGGTAGTTAGGATAGATTGGGAGGGAGAGGGGGTAGTTAGGATAGATTGGGAGGGAGAGGGGATAGATAGGATAGATTGGGAGGGAGAGGGGATAGATAGGATAGATTGGGAGGGAGAGGGGGCAGATAGGATAGATTGGGAGGGAGAGGGGGTAGATAGGATAGATGGGGAGGGAGAGGGGGTAGTTAGGATAGATTGGGAGGGAGAGGGGATAGATAGGATAGATTGGGAGGGAGAGGGGGTAGATAGGATAGATTGGGAGGGAGAGGGGATAGATTGGGAGGGAGAGGGGATAGATAGGATAGATAGGGAGGGAGATGGAGATATTAACATATATTGGCAGCAGGGGCTAATATTAATATTTATTGGCAGCAGGGTCTAGTATTTATATTCATATTGGCAGCAGGGTCTAGTATTTATATAGATATCGGCAGCAGGGGCTAATATTAATATATATTGGCTGCAGGGGCTAGTTTTATATATATTGGCTGCAGGGACTAATAATATATATTGGCAGTAGGGGCTAATATTAATATATACTGGTAGCAGGGTCAAATATTAAGATATATCGGCAGCAGGGTATAATTTTTATGTATATCGGCAGCAGGGTATAATATAAGTATATATCCGCAGCAGGGGCTAATATCAATATATATCCGCAGCAGGGGTTAATATTAATATATATCAAAAGCAGGGCGTAATATTTCTATGTATCGGCAGCAGGGTCTAATATTTATATATATTGTCAGCAGGGGCTAATATTAAAGAATGAGAAATAACTGCCTAACGTGTGTGTGTATATATGTATATATATGTATATATATGTATATATATGTATATATATGTATATATATATATATATATATATATATATATATAGTGTATATGTACCGTTTTATAATTGGCCCCCCTACTTTGGTCCCTGGCCCCCCATGTGCCCCCCTAAATATGAGAATATAAGCTGGAGACGCCACTGGCTTTGGCCAATTCATATAATCAAAACCTCTCCTTTATATTATGTTTATATATTTGTTGCCAACTTTATTAGGGTGAGAAGCGCACAGTTTTTGTTTTTTTGTATACGCTGTCCCCATGTTGTGCTCTGCCCTGTTGCTGAAGTACTAACTACAGTGAAGGAAAAACGTATTTGATCCCCTGCTGATTTTGTACGTTTGCCCACTGACAAAGACATGATCAGTCTATAATTTAAATGGTAGCTTTATTTGAACAGTGAGAGACAGATTAACAACAAAAAAACCCAGAATAACTCATTTCAAATAAGTTATAAATTGATTTGCATATCAGTATTTGACCCTTTCGCAAAACATGACTTAGTACTTGGTGGCAAAACCCTTGTTGGCAATCACAGAGGTCAGATGTTTTTTTGTAGTTGGCCAGCAGGTTTGCACACATCTCAGGAGTGATTTTGTCCCACTCCTCTGTACCGATCCTTTCCAAGTCATTAAGGTTTCGAGGCTGATGTTTGGCAACTCGAACCGTCAGCTCCCTCCACAGATTTTCTATGGGATCAAGGTCTGGAGACTGGCTAGGCCACTCCAGGACCTTAATGTGCTTTTTCTTGAGCCACTCCTTTGTTGCCTTGGCTGTGTGTTTTGGGTTATTGTCATGCTGGAATACCCATCCACGACCCATTTTTCAATGCCCTGGCTGAGGGAAGAAGGTTCTTACCCAAGATTTGAGTACATGGCCTCATCCATTGTCCCTTTGATGCGGTAAAGTTGTCATGTCCCCTTAGCAGATGTTTCCACCCCCATGTTTGACAGTGTGGATCGTGTTCTTGGTGTCATAGGCATCATTCCACCTCTTCCACACACGGCGAGTTGAGTTGATGCTAAATAGCTAGATTTTGGTCTCCTCTGACCACAACACTTTCACCCAGTTCTCCTCTGAATCATTCAGATGTTCATTGGCAAACTTCAGACGAGCCTGTACATGTGCTTTCTTGAGCAGGGGGACCTTGCGGGTGCTGCAGGATTTCAGTCCTTCATGGCGTAGTGTGTTACCAATTGTTTTCTTGGTGACTATGGTCCCAGCTGCCTTAAGATCATTGACAAGATCCTCCCGTGTAGTTCTGGGCTGATTCCTCACCATTCTCGCGATCATTGAAACTCCAAGAGGTGAGATCTTGCATGGAGCCGCAGACCAAGGGAGATTGACAGTTATTTTGTGTTTCTTTTTCAATTTGCGAATAATCTCACCAACTGTTGTCACCTTATCATCAAGCTGCTTGGCGATGGTCTTGCAGCCCATTCCAGCCTTGTGTAGGTCTACAATCTTGTCCCTTACATCCTTGGACAGCTAGGTAACAAGCTGAGATTAAGAGCACTCCCTTTAAGAGCAGATCATAGGAGCAACCCCCAATCCACCTTTCCAACACTCACTATTTCAAGAATAAAAAATCTAATTTTTAATGCAAAAGGAAGAATTCTCATTTTATATAGGTTAATGATTAACTGAACTGCCACAGAAAGCTTTTTTTCTAAATGGGTGGAACTTAAATGTAAAGACTTATTAACAACAGAGTCCATCCTGCAGGCTATTATTACTCTTCTTCTCCTACCCATTCACTGAAAAAGTCAATCTACAACCTTGCCTTTGCAGAAGCATGGTATACATTTTGCGAAGATGCAATTATTGAAATGACCTCAATTAACTTTTTTAATGGAAATTGGTTCAGTAGATAGAATATACCATTTTTTGACCAGCAATATTCTTATAGCATTGCCTTTCATTCCTGATTTTGTTTTACTTTATATATGCATTTTGAAAAGTCTTTTGTTTCTCTAGTAGTTTCATCAATAGCAATATATCAGATTTGCTTATTTAACACAAACTCTCCTAGTGGACATATAAGGACAAAGTGAGTCCAGTGCAAACCATTTCACATTGGCAGTGAGAAACCCAGCCAATGTCTTTGGACATTCAAAGAATTAAAATGTTAATGACATTTCCCAATCTCTTCAATTCATAGGAATCTACAAAAATGAGGACCCCCCCAACAAAAAAAAAACAACAAAACCAAAGCAAAGAGCTCTAAATTTTAATTTTAATGGTTCTTTCACTCTTTTTAATCTCACTCATGCACTCTCACGCTGTCTCTGAATGTCTGCCTATTTTTTTTGCTGTTCACTTCTATGTCCTTGTCTCCTTGCAGTGCAGCTCCGCTTCTTCTCTTGCATCTTCTTGTTCGTCTCTCTTTTATCTCCGTCTACTGCTCGTATCTTCTTTTTTTGTCCTGTCCTCCGAGGACATGGCCTCCTGGTAAACTTCCACAGAAAAGAGAAGCCTCCGGGCACACACAGAAGTGCACAGAGGGGCCAGAATAATGCAGATTATATATATATATATATATATATATATATATATATATATATATATATATATATATATATATATATATATATATATATATATATATTGTCATCAGGTTAGGCTACCGGGAGCCCTCTGTTTGTGGGGGAGTGGCTTAGTGAGGCACAGGTTTACCCACAAATATGGGCAGGATTAGAAATTCAAGTTGCTGGGCTATCCCCAGACATCTTAAAACTGCATGATTGTAAGAAAGGAATTGTGTGGCGATTGAGTGTACCAAGTCGGAGATAGAGCACCATGGCATGAAGAAGAAGTCTCTGGGTGAAGCACTGCTTTCCTCAGTCTCTGTGTCACTTTCATCTTTCTCTGGGAAGGGGAGTAGCAAATGGCATTCTCACTTCCCCTCCTACTCTCAACCTACTTAAAGCTGCCTGGGCCTAGCCTTTACCAAGGGCACAGCTAACCCTGCCTCCAACACGTGGCTAGCCCTGCCCCAACATGTGGCTAGCCCTGCCCCAACATGTGACTAGCACCACACTTCCCTAAGAGAAGGGAGTGGTCTTGGGGGGCCACCCTAAGAAATTATTTGGTATGACTGCCATTCCTTCGGTGGTGAGGCATAACACACAGGAATATAAAGGCATACCTATGGATATGACACACAATAAGGAAAAAATTACACAACAAATATAGCATCAATAAACATAATGTAAACTAACATTTAGAATAAAATTAAACTAGGCATTTGTTTTAACCACATTAACCACTATAGTTATTAACCAATGTTATTAACATTTGAGAACCTAACTCATCTCTGTGTTCCACATCTTATTTTCTTTTGCCTTATATTTGGTTTCTGCTTATTTTTTTTTCATAACACTCCATAAATATCCTCAGTAAACAATTTCTCCAGCTTCTAAAATATGGTTCTATAAACATTTCTTATGTGTCTAACAGAGATTAAAAACGTGGTTCAATATCGTTTAAAACTTGATAAAAATAGATAAAATGATTGCAGTCACTTTTTCAGAAATTATGCTGAATAATAAATCTGTTCTTGTATTCACATGGGAATGTGCAGACTCACCACATAAAAATAGATGGACATTTTAACACAGATGGGGAATATGAGACGCAAAAGCTCATGAGAATTTAAATGTCCATATGTATTATTATGACAAACACGATTTTGTGCAGATAGTATGGTGTGCTCACAGCGGGGGGTTTGTGGGGGCTCATTTCCTGCCATAAAGTGGGATAGGCAAGAAAAATCTATGTTTAACATTTTTTGCAAAATAACTGTACTGGATAATAAAAAAACCAAACAAAAAACAATGAAATTAAAATATATTTAGTTATGCAATGAGTGATACAAATGATTTAAATAATCGACAAAATAATATGGTTAGTTAAATTTAACATCAATTATGAATGGTAATTTAAAACTAGGTTTTATTTTTTATTTAGTGTTTACTATTGTTTAACAATTTGAACGTAAATATTTTACTAAATGGTGCTACCCAGTTAAAATAATATTTGTATAATTGATTAATAGAAATCTTTACAAAACTGTTAATATTCATGTCCTCTGTTATATTTAGGCAGCTTTTTTTCGTCTTGTTGATATCCTGCTGTTAAAAAAATAGTTATGTTTGAAATTATGCATCAATTTTTTTAATGCGATTCTGCATGAGGTATTTGCTGTAACTAAAGGTCATGTGGCTAAAATAGAACATTTCATCGTTTTTTTTTTAAAGTTTGTATAAGATAAAAAAAACCCCCAATAATCCCAAAACATTGTAACCAATTTATTTTACATTCTATCATGCAATGCATACACATTGTAAAGAAGAAACATCATGATCTTTGTGATCATCACAGTATATAGATAATATAATACATTTCATATTACAATTATTTCGTAAATCATCTGGTTTTTTTTTCGTTTTTTTTAATCACACACCTATTATACTAGGGGAAAATATTTTAAATATCTGCACAGTATTTTGATGTGTTTAAATATGCTTTTGTTTACAGTGGTATAATTTATATGTCTTTGCTTATGGAAGCTTTGACAAATACAGATTTTTATTTCAGGCTTTGTTGTGCTGTAGGTTCTTTAAATGTTTTTTTTCCCCCAACTCTCTGGAGACAGAAAGAGTCAGGTGAATCTCATCATTATTCGTCTTTTCAAGGGCGATGCTGTGATAGACAGGGCTTAATGTGTATCTTGGTAGAATTGGATTTGATCCTCAGGGCTGGGCCAGAGGGCTCCTTTTGTTAGATATGTAAGATTTACTTTCTCCCCACAAACAGAATTACCAGCATCACTCTCAGCATCCCAAGATCCCCTTTTCTTGATTTCAGTCACATCTAAAAATGCTTAAATTGCCAACATGATGATTTGCAGATACACAGGGATTAAACTGGAAGGCGATTAACACAGTTGTCTATCTTCTAAGAAATTATTTATACCTGCTGACTCTGAGGGCATGTGTAATTTACATAACTTCGTTTACATAGAGGCTTTGCCATGTTATTGGATACCTCTTTTGCCTTTGACAAAGTAAACTCACCTTTCTCGCTAGGCACTAAAGCGCTTGCTTCCTATTGTTCAATCCTGCAACATATTTTCTCAATAACCACTCATTAACATACGTTTATGTGTTTATACATTACATAGAGAGAAGTGCTATGCAAATGAATCCGTATTAAAATATAAAGTCACTCCTTTAGGGGTTATTATGAAATTATCTCAAATCATTATGAGATGATGAAAATAATAATGATGATAATAATAATTGTTATATGGATATTTATGTTATGATAGCTTATCATGGTCAAGCTGTTGTATTATATGTATAAATGAAACAACATTTCTTTTTAAACAAAATAAGGTATTTTAACATGTTTTAATTACAAAGATTTATGTGAACATTTAATAATGTAGCTGGATATGCAGTGAGTGCTAGAATATAAGCCGCCATTAGAGGCAAAATCTCTTAATGTTAATAGAATTCTATCTCGCTATTAATATGCAGTCAAATGTATGAGAAGGGAAAAGCTTCTGAGAAAAGTCCAATAATGAAGCAGGTTATATGTACTGTTATGAACACTGAGGTTGTTGAACAGTTTACTGATTACTGAACAGTATACAAAAAAGGTCCTCAATGGCATCATTATTTATCCCCAATTTATTTTCCCTTACAAAACAACCCAAGAGCATATGAACCTGTCACGTAACTGGCAAGGAGATCCTCTGGGTCCCCTGATCGGCAACCGCAGCCACCACGAAGAAGGGGGAGACCCCTCGCTTCTGACCAGCAGCCGCAGCGAAGAAGGGGGAGACCCCCGCCTCTGCACGGCAGCCGCAGCCACCGCGAAGAAGAGGAAGACCCCCTGCCTCTGCACGGCAGCAGCAGATGCTGCGACGGCGAGGGAGACCTCCCGCCTCCACGCTGGGATCACGGCAGCCCCAGCCTGGAGACAGGTTCAGCTCCGGGGTCCTGACTCGATCCTCTTCACGCCACCTAGTGTCACCACCAGAAACTGCATCGCCTTATACTAGGAGGTTACGAATACGCCACACACACGATGGCCGCACAGGAAGTGACGTAACGGGACTTTGAATATTTGGCGGGAGATTCCTAATTAGTGCCTAACTCCTGTGCCTATATAAGAGACTCTGAAACCTACAGCCATTGCCTTCTGATGGTCGTGCCTATCTCGGCAGTGCCTATTCCTCAGTACGTGTTCCATTTGCCTTCCTGTTGCTTACCTGGCTTGTTCCTGTTTACTCTGTCTTCTGGTATCCTGACCTCGGCTTATCCCACGACGTTCCTGTTCTCCGGTATCCTGACCTCGGCTTGTATTTCGACATTCCTGATCTCTGGCTCCCTGACCTCGGCTTCCTGGACTATCCCTTACCCGTCCTACCTGACTTCGGTGTCTCCTTCCTATGCTGTGTCGTGACAGAACCCTAGTTTAAAATTGTCATATACAGTTTCTTTAAGGAATACCCATTAATATGTTCACTGTAAGTAAACATGACCAAATACAATAATATGAAATAATTTTAGAGTGACTGAAAGACATGCACACAAGCACAAACCCACACCTGTCTCATGTTTAAGAGATGCCTTCTATTTTTAAATTGCAACCTAATTGCATTGCCCATAAAACTTGCCAATCAGCAAGGATAATTAAGTAGTTTACACAATGGAACAAAGGTATTAGTATTCTAAAACAGGAATAATCTTTTAAACGGCAGCTACAAATATGTATTCCAGATTACACAGGTTTAGTGATTTTCATGAAACATCAATATAGATTTGAGTCACTTTCTCATTCAGTTGTCAAGCTTGTCTTGTAGAATGTAATTCTGTCACACCAATTTGATAGCAGAGTCTATTACTATACAGTGGACTGATGCATATATGATAAGGGTACTAGGTTTCCCGTTGTTTGCTATAGATATATATAAAAGAATAGTGCCACATGTTTTATAATACCTCATTAATTGTAATACAAGTCAACATTCATCAGATAACATTCATTATAACCTTAACTGATGTTATTTTTTGGAAAGGTTTAATAAAGTGTTAAGCCTGTGACATCAGTGTTCTGTTATTTACTGCTTCTAGCAAAAAATGCAACCTCTTCAAGTTTAATTTTGTAAAATATTATTGAGGTGAGAAACACTAAATAGCCCAATAGATTAAAAAGACTTTTCATGGCAAGTAAAGGCTATATTTCAACTATTTTGTGGTGGTCGGTGTTTTCAGATATAAAGGAAAATAACTGCTACAATAGTAGACAGTGAAAATGTTAACAGACAATTTAAAATGACAATTATGTAACCACACGTTAAAACATACTTACAAACATAACTTACAATCATTGGAATTTAAATAATATCAGAAAGCGTTATTCATGACATAAAACAGAAAACTACTTCATACAAGACAAGATTATAAGGACAACAACAAACACAAAATGTATTCACATCTCTTGCAGTAGAAGACATTGCTCCTACATAGCCCATTTAGGTGAGGACTTTTTCAACTAACTATTCGCAAGATTAGCTTACAGCAGTATTTATATATTTAAATGTATTTTCTGAATGTGATACACATTGCTAAGTACAAGCTTTTTCATGAGCATTTATTTGCATGTTCTTATGAAATAATGTCAGGAGCACCCAAGCAATGCTTGTGTTGCCCCCTGACTCTTCAGAAGTTCCTACCCTGGAAGGGTGCGCGATCAGCAGCAGCTTATTTTAATTGATTCATTATCTTTCCCACTAGGAAAACAAGTCATTAGCCCTTAGAGCCTTGTTTTTATATGTGCCTTAGGTTGCAAAAAGGAATAGATCTTAACATTAGACACCCACTTCCACATAATATCTGCCTTTTTTGACAGATCACCACCCATTTTTAATCATAGTTTGCCTATTGTATATTTGTGCCGCTCGTAAAAAGCCAAATCAAGCTGAGAGGCACAAGAGTAAATCTAGCCCTAAACACATTTTGCTAGTTTTTTTTTATGACCTCTTGATTAATTTCACATTTTTTGAAGATGACAACCTTAACTTTATGCATTGCCACTACATAATTAAAAAGAATGATTACAAGAGTAGTTATGCATTTTTAACTTTGATGCCTCATATATATTTTTGGATTTAATTGCTTTTACATACACATTTGGTCTCTGCAGATTTTGTGTTAACTGCATTTAGAGAATGAGGTATGCCATGCTTTAGAATTTACCATAACATTACATTTTTATTAAGCAATTTCTATAGAAATTCGGAATACACTGCCACATAGCGCACTGCATTTTCCCAAGTTGCGTTCAGTTAATTATAAATCCTATGCCTGCGAATTGGTACCATTCCCCAGGACATACTTGAAAACAAGAGAAATCTCAACTTATTCTTCCCGGTGAAACACTTTCTAAATAAATAAATAAATAAATAATCTGTGTTAACCTGTGCAATGGGTAATTCCAGTAAATTATTATTTGAAGGATTTGTCTGTGGTAGATCTGAGCACACTGAAAGCAAGCATTCCGTAAATAGGATCTCATATGCATTGACTGGCAGCTGTTACTTGCTACCACAGAAGTTATTAGACAATTCGTATAAATGCTTTAATCAGTTTTTCGGTGTGTGATAGGAAGCAAGTCTTATTAACCAGGGAAATGTCAATTCAAGACTGTCAGGGCAGGCACTAATAAGGTTAATGAATAGCTGGCCTTGGAAGCAACAGATGGCCCTATCAGTGCACAGGAATTTAATGACATTTCTAATGCCTAGGGTCATCTGCAGTTTTAAAAATATTCTAAAGGCATGTTAAAATATGTTTAATATTTCCATACAAGTGAATGAGATTTCATGCTAGATTGTTTATAGAATATCAATGTGTTTAGCGTATCCAGGGGTAATGCTGCACAGTTTCATTAGATGTCATTGTACTGTTTATTCAATAGAATGAAAACATTAGTACAAACAAATGCAGAGGTCCTATAACTTGCACTTATTGCACACATTATTTTACAAGGACAACTAAAGGATTAGTATTTTGGAATTCATAGGTTTTATTCAAACTGTTGGGCATGTCAACCGAATATACCGGTAAATGAAAGATCACTGGCAGGGTAGAACAATGAGTGATACGACATATGTACTTGCTTTCAACCTCACAGAAACATCTGTAGACAAAACAACTTCACCCAAGTCCAATATCATGTTGCCTCACAACAAATTAACACGAACATCCATTTTGTAGTAGACTGTATGGTAGTGCAACTGTTGGTATCCATTTGGCTGAATATACTACTGCAATTTGAAAACAATGAAAGGTAGCATTTCATAGCAGATAAGAGCCATTCAATCCATATATATAGTTTTGACCATTTATCTACTTGAAGTCCAGGACTTTGGTCTTTACTTGACCTAGCTCCTTTTCCATGCAAGTTTAAGTGATGACCCTGTACTAACCTATTTTATTAAAATATATGGACTTCTGGAAATTCTGGGAACACATTTACTGATGTGAGAGGCTATTTGAGTTAGGGAATACCATGGTAAGCAATAATTCTAAACTCATATTAGAAACATCAATGTGATTTAATTCTTACAAAACTATGTTATGGAAAATCTGCTATGAAAGCTACAATGTTGCCTCAACCTTTTATACATTGTTTGAATTGGCCCACCACAATAGTAAATATTTTAACTGTTCTTAATTAAGTCTTAAATTCATCATCATATCTACATGAGCAGAAGAGTTTTCTGTTTATTCCTACTCATAAAAATGCACAGCATTCTTGGATTGCAGCGTAGAATGGGCAGCAAAGACAGGTAGGACACTAGATACCTAGGATTTTATATATTGTAAACTACAAAACTAAGATATTTTCACATGTTATATACATATGTATGTTGTTTATTTATTTTATTATTGTAACACAACTACAAATAAAAGCTATATTTATTATTGAACAAAATGCATTATTTTATCATCTAAATGCACATGCTATTGCAACAAACACTGCAAGACTAAATATACAAAGAGGAGTAAGTAATTGACTATGAATCATAACTTAGCATTATAACAATAAAACAATCAGTGTAATTTCAACAGCTGGCAAAGCATCAGGGGGTGCTCGCATAAATAATTATGCAATATCAAGCAGTAGCAGACAATGACAGACAGCCATGTGATGGCAGTGCAACCACATCTTTAATAATGCATAACTTTTCAATCATAATCACAAAGACCTTGCAAAGCTGAAAACGTAAGTTTCATGTTGACCTTCTATCAGTGCTATGGAACAAATATAAACACTTTCATTACAATACAAATATTAGGCTACTATTAGTAACTCATGGAGTAGGTTTTAACCTACATTTTAAAGCCAGATTTAATTGGTATTAAATAACCAATGTATGATCATTTTGACCTTCTATCATATCTTAAATTAGCTGTTTCTAGATATTTGTTGACCTGTAAAATCTAACTACTAAGTAATCATTGCTCTTTAAGGGCTCCCACCATACAGGATGGATAGACTTCTGCCTAGAGTAGCACCGTCAGGCTCTATCATATAGGAGTAAGCGAGTAAATGCAGTAGGAAAGCCACCACATTTTGTGCATACCCAGTGAATACCATTAAAAAAAAACCTAACTTCTAAGGCACATATATTGGGGATTTTGTCACACTATATGGCCATATATTGCTCATATTTTTGCCTTATATGTTCTTTGAATAGTATTTGCTGAATTCTTGCATTGTTTCGTATATTAATTGGTCTTTATTATTCCTGCAGCAACCCGAGAACCTGAATGTGTATGTCTTTTAGGTTGTGTGCTCCACTTTACCTATATATTTTTCTGCTGTGCATATTTGCAGTTTCTGGCCAAACTTTAAGGTTGAGTAGCCCGCAGGTACCTCAATGGTGTTCAGAGAAGGCTTTAAATTGTTTGTGTGCCCCCCTTTCTGTATAGTTAAAGGTATTATCATGGAGAAGTTTAATGCATAAAGATGCAGTGTTTTAATACTACTAGCCAATGGTATCGTACTTGAACGTTAATTGTTAAGAAATGAATCAGCTTGTACTATAAAGAATGACTTAAACATGATGTTTATTCGCTTATTTAAGATGAATTCCTTAATTCACTAAATCATTGTTCTCCACCTTTTTAAAAATGGAAACCAGCATAAAGTTAAGGTGTTTAGGTTGGGGGATAGAATGGATTTTTTGGGTCTTAATTCCTATTATGATTTGCATTTCATGCATGGAAAAAGTGTCTTCAAAGCTTACAAAACTTTCAATATGTTTCCAGTGTGAGGCAGTAATTTATTCCGCTTTTCTGCATGTCATTACTTTCATCATTTTGCGTCACTAAAGGAATGCTACAGAATTCTCCTAAAATAGCTAATTTTGTGAAAAAATATTTCTGTGATATCCTCTGGCACCTAATATTTCAAAGAGGTTGTCAGACCTATGCTTTAAGATAGTGGATGTATGTCTTTTAATCCTTATCTGATGTTGATGCCTCAGGACCCCAGTCGGATGCACCTTTGATTGCTGACTGTACAATGCATTCATTATCCCTGTGGGATGCAAGTTAATATTCTCAGAAATGTAATGTTAAAAACCTCAATTTTGACACATCATCTGAATAACTGTCATTTTAAGCAGAACTGAGATGTAGATTTATATCCAAAAAGCTCAGGTCAGTTACATAATTAAATCTAGGAAAATAAACAAAATGTAAGGTTACCCTGTTGGATCCTCAGACTAAGGGATCGCTCACCTGGGTAAGAAATGCAAACTGCTAATTAAAAGAATCACCCACACATTTTAAATGATCACTAAAATTCAAAGCTAATAGGTATTTATAAAGAAATATAAAAAATTAAAGAACACACTAGTATACAATAATAAATCAAAATCAAGTTTCTCAAATCCTGCAGTTGTGGTACACAATCAATGGTGTACCCTTTTTGTCTAGCAGCAAAGATGTTGAGAGATATAATATTTAACATTATGTTTGACCCTTTTTGTTTTTAAAGGATTTAAAAAAAACCCACAAAAACATTCTGCTAAAAAACTAATCACCAGACTGATTAGTGGTAAAAAGAGGATTCTCTTGGCTGCAAATACTGACTTCACATTTGTACTTATATTTATATTTGCTATAATTGCTACATAGTTAAATCAATGTGACAACATTCTTATTAATATTAAAGTCATTATTAGCTATTTTTGTGTAGACATGATCAATCAGGAAAATACTGCAATTTATTAGTAATGACGCAAATAGTGAATATGTGGTCAATGTATTCTAAGGCCAGCTCATAATAAAGAATTGTGGAATTATTCTGCTGAAATTTGTCAACAGGATTTCCAGAAAATTGTGGATGAGTGTAAATGGCATTGGATTTTTTCATCTGTATACCAGAAGGGTTACACTAACCAACAGATACATATATATTGTCCCTTATTATTGCCACTCACTCTACAATAGACAGTGGGAAATTATTAGTATTATTTTTAATTTATTTAACCAAATAATGTGTATTTTTTAATTATTTAATATTATAACGCATCTTTCAATAAACGGTCAGTTTAAAGGCATGAGAGCATATGCTTGGAAATTCTGTTTCTTTGAGTACAGAGTAAAGTTTGTCAGACAGGGACCCCATCTCTATCAGACACAAAAGAGAAGTCTGTAAGTGAACCATTTCTGGCAACTATTGGCCGTTTTTAACCTTACTGGCCTTGGTTTGTATAAAAAGGACTTCCAAAGGTACCAATAGCTTATGAGGTTCCATGAAATGACATTAATTGTTGTATATAGATTTCAATTTACACATTTAGCAGTCACACAGGGAAACTTAACTCATTAGAACTTCCCACATTTAAAGTTATTAACCTCTTGGTTGTTAACACACAAAAGATTGCCATTAAGCTTGTTCCTCCATTCTGTTAGCATTTAATTGGCAGGGCAGAATGGGTTAATGCTAATTAACCTCCAGTGGCAATATGAGCTTTTCATATTATAGAAAACATCATTGCTAATTTGTATATCTATTAGAAATGGAATTCTGTCACTTCATTTAGTTAGCTGTAATTACAACAATTTTTTCATTATTATACAATTACCCTGTGACACTGACAGTACAGCAGTCGTTGTACTCATTCTGTAATAGTAGATCGTGGTCTAGTTTAAGGTATATACCAAATGAAGGAAATTACATAAAAGTGTGTTTATTCTATCTATGCGCATGACAGATGACATATCCGCTCCACAAATCCACACACATATACGTACCTATGTTAGGGACTGACAAACCCAGGCACCAAGTCATAATGGCGCCCAGGGTAAGTTACTTTACATATGAATGCTGGTCCGCTATCAGGTATCAAACACTTTTGGCAAAATATAGCGATAGTGTCGGATAGACAGAATATAGTGTTGTATAGCAGTAGCGACATGTAAGGCCCCTGTCCTCGGTACTACCATTAAATCATGTTGCCTTTGTGCAACAAACGAACCAAGGTCTTTCTAGTGTTCCAAACTGCAAGTTACAGTGCTATCTCCACTAAGTTGCTGCTTTAATCAACCCTCAAGGGAATCATAACCTGACTGTTCCTTTGATTGTTAATGCTATAACACAGGCCTAGTTTTTATTAGATTGTGGTGATCTTCACAGAGAGAGAATAAAATGCATTTTAAAAGGTTTTTTATTTTTCAAGTGGGACAATAGCTAATAAGTTTTACACCTGCAAATGTACGAGCCCCAGGATGAGGAGATGTGACCTGTACATTCTCTTAGGCAGACTCAGGTGCATATATTACCAAATAAAAAAACATGAATTGTCAATTTTATTCTATGCACCGAAGAATATGTCCAAAAATACAATGAACAAATCAACTATGGACATACTTGTGGCAATTTAGTTTTTTGGATCTTTGTTAGATTGAAAAACTCCTATAGCCCCCCTTTTAGTTATATTCGATACCTTTTTAAGCACAGTATAATTTTCTGGATCTTTGTAATTTCACTAAACATTGGTAAATAAACCATAAAAAAGCTCAAGTAATCTGTATTTCTAGAAGAATTTTAATATTAAAGAAAAATAAAAAGGTATTTTAAGTTGCAACACAAAGCACACTCTCAGTATTAGTAATACAATCCTGGCCTGATCTGACATCAGACAACTCATACGTGAAGCTACCTCATGATAAAGCAGCTATTTTTTTTTTTTAAAGCATGGATTACATATCTAAAGCATCTACAGTTTTTTGATTGCATTTTATGCTACGGTGCATGTGATGTCATGAGTGCAGTGTTTAGGAAGATTACCCCCGCCCAGAATGATGACCTCACTTTTATTGTCATCTTAGTTATTTTTTTCAACTACCTGATTCAACCAGAATCAAACTTCTCTGCTTGCAAATGAGTTACAGCTCACACCTATTTGAGAAACCATTTTGTTTCCAAATTCTAAAGTTATCTAAACTGTTTATGTTCTTCTCCTTGCAGATTAACCTTGAAGTTTTTTTAACCAAGAATAATATAGAATAAGCTTTAATATATTAACAGAACTGTCATGTCAGCTCATGCAGGCATACGTTTATTTGGGGTCAAGAAACACAGTGTTATGTGATTTGGCTTTAGTGGTTGCATTTGCTCTGCAGCCCAAAAGCTACCAGCTCTTCCCTAGAAAATAATCACCATCTCCTGAAGAAGGTTTTTTTTAGCTTTAATTCACAATATACAACTTCACATTCCTAATCTACCTTTGACCCATTTTAGATTCTTACAGAATTATTCATAGTGTATTCCGGGACAGCAATAACATTTGAAATTGCAACATAGTTCTTATATCTGTTTACATCTTTACCCATTGCTACTTGTGATTATTTTACATTTTGTTTTGCTCTTCAACTTGTTCTGTTCCCGCTACAGTCGTATAAATGCTAGTAAAAACATAATAAAATAAGGCATCGGTTTTATATTTCTCGCAGATAATATTTTATGGTGGAATCTATCTATTATAAGAACTACATTTAATGTCCTCTAGGCTTTATTCAAAAAGTGCATTCTCGAATAAATAAAACTTAGCGTGTTAAGTATCCTGCCAAAACAAATTTCATTCATTAGGGTAGTTCATTTTTTTATGCAGTGCTTATTTTAAATGAACTAAAAAGATTAATGTTGCATACTGACTGTAAATTACATGCTACTGATCCCCTCTGAAATTAAAAAACATAAATAATATGAACTTTAAAGACATAGTTATTTTTGTATGTACATATATTTGTCTGAATGAAATTACCCAGTAAAATATATTCTCATGCGTAGTCAGTGAATGCCATTATGGTCATTTTGTTCTCTGAAAGTCATTAGCAAATTGCTTGGTGGAACAAGTTTCATAAGGTGATAATATGAAAAGGTTAGAATAACCACCAAACACATCTCTAGCTTTCATACAATAACCTCTGAGTCTAGTAGGGAAAATGCACCAAAACAGCAGTTTGCAAAAGGGACATGTAAGTGAAAATTAGTAAAAGAAAACCAAAAAGACATAATACGTGTTTAAGGTATGCAACACCACAATTAAAAATGTTTTTTAAAAAAAGATATTAAGTTTTTACTGTTGGGACGAAATGGTTCTATGGAAAGTTAAAGATAACAAATATACATATGCAATATATATATATATATATATATATATATATATATATATATATATATATATATATATATATATATATGTAGATATATTTATATATATATATTTTAAAATATTAGAGATTTGTGAGATAATTAGAGATAATTATATATGATGTTAATAATAAATAAAGCTATAATATTAAAATACAAGCATTAATAATAAAAATAATAATAAATACTGCATTCATGAGCTGCAGTTTAGAATAAAATAAGGTACTGTGTTCCCATTGCTTACATGATGGGCTCCAAAAGATAGTGAAAATGAAAAAATAGTTAATAAAAAGAAAAAATAGCTCCAGAAAAGTGTGCAAAAACTGTCTAAAATTAGAACAATGCGTAAACAGTAAAATATATAATCCAATGTTGAAAATTAACATTTCTGTACATAATTTGCAGTGTATCTATACAGTCTATACAGTGTATCCATTTGAATTTAGTGGGTACACTGTAGGCTATTTTATTTGACCAATGTTATTTTTATCTAGTCTTAAAAAAAATCACTGTAATTTTACATTTGGTTTTACAATATAGTGTTTTAGTGTTAACCAATAGGCTGCAGCGTCCAGCTCAAGAGCTTTAGCATATTAAAATGGAGATTGGCCATAAAACTAATGATAGGCTATACTCCATAGATTTATTATATGGTAATCAGTTATTTGGCAAACAACATGTACAAATTTATCTCATAAAATTATATTTGCCTCCTTTAATGTCCTTTGCTCAAAATGTTTTTCTGCTAGTCTGGATGGTGCAAAGAAGAGGTTCTGAGCCAACAAATAAAATAGATTATATTTCCAGTTGTACGTAGAGTTTATAACTGCCCGCATGTTTGGATAGGGAAGATGCATGGGATACCAAAAACATACCTACTTTTCACATTTTTCTTATTTTCAGCAATCCCAATATGTCACAATTAATATTATTTATATATAGCACCTGGGCTTTAGGAAATCCCAGTGGAAAACTCCTTATGGCATGAGATATGCTTCATAACATATCTGAAATGTAATCTATTTGGATGCTTGACTATCGGTGCTCATATTTTGACCTAGTAATGCTTGTTCGAAGAAACAAAAATGAATATTTAAAAAATAAAGGCAACTATTTTAGTGTACAGATGAGAATCTTAATTCTCTTTACACCTCTAGATGGCACTATTGGATAGCTGAAGGTGTAAGGATATGCATTGTGAATTTGGGACAAAAACACAAAATAATAAATAAAGCCTTGTCTGCCAAATCATTGCACCACTAAACCAAGTTATTATTAATAATGTTTTTAGTTCTATAATTTAAAAACAAATATATTGTTGCATTTAGTGCTATTTCTTCACATGTATTAACCCATATATAAAAAACAACAACTAGATAATGGATTTATAGGTACCAACATTAAAATGAGATAATTACTTATGTTGCGGGTGGTGTAGGTGTCTTCAGAAGTGTTTATTTTATGGTAGGACAGGCCCTCCCTGGGACCCAAATCACTCTCCTATCCCCCCCCCTTTTTTTTTTTTTTTTTTTTTTTACTAGGTATTACCTTTCACTAGGTGCTCAGAATGTTTGCTGGATGTGAGAGCACCATAGTACTCGATAGTGCTGAAAGTAACATACAATGGATATTTTTACAACAGAAAATAGCTTCATAAATTGCATTGTGTAAATAAATTACTTCAAATTCCTTTAAAATAACTTAAAAATGACTTAAATGACTTAATAGCTGTCAAATGGTAACACAAAAACCTTTATTGGGTAACAGCTTTCACAACTACTTGTTCTTCATACATATATACATACATAAGTCATAAAATCACATAAGAAGTTTTGGTAAATCCCCAGCACCTACTCATACCATGTCCCAAAAAGAAGAACTGTCCTTGTTTGGCCCTTTCATTTGTTGGAAGGTATGTTGCAGGGAGTCAAGCAGCATACTTCCCAACATTTTAAATGGGGGGTCACTTGTTTTATGATGAGTGGATAGGGGTATGGGAAGGAGCAAGGCTTAAGATAGTGTTTGAAAGACATTTATATAAATGTAATGAGGGTCTTGTAAATATCTTTGTCGACATATACACATGCAACTGTGTATAGCAGGCCCCATACCTTTTGTGCCTGTCAAACTAAAGTTAGTGAAGAGCTTCTTCAAGTCCTGCTTTGCTGCCATGACAAATATTATCATCCATTAGTTCATATACAGTACATACGTGTTTCTTTGGCAGCTTCTGAGTTGCTGTTACCAAGCAAAACTTTTTGTTAGCGAAATATTTTTTTCAAAACATCCAGATTTTGCAGTGTTATTACTTGACTTTCCTATAGATGCTGCTGTGGACCTTTTTATGCTGATAATATGACATTTTGTGAACATTCGCCACCCTTCACAATACATTTTTTAAAATTATTTTTAGCAAATCTATCATGCTCCTTGTGATTGTCATTTAATAAATTAAATCTAACATGAGAAGTGTTTTGTACCTTCCACTATGTTGTAGGGCAAATAAATCCAATATTGCAGACAGCAAATTTTACGTTCACGCATTACAGCATTTTTACCTGAAGGGACTAATTTTGATTTTCTAAAAGCCATATTTGAAAACTTTCATATGAAACTATAGATTCATCAATGAATTCCAAATGTTCCAACTTGTGTTGATTTGGTTTGGTGTATGGACAAGGCAATCCAACAGGGACATGGTGCATTAGTGAGGCTTCATGACTAGAATTAACAATATACCTCATTTTCTCTAACATTTGCATATCAAATAAAAATTATGCATTCATAGAGAGACAGCCATAAATTACTTATTTGCAAGTAGAATATGGGATTACTTATACAGTGCTGTGAAACAGTATTTGCCCCTTCACAATTTCTTCAATGTTTGCATATTCACACTTGAATGTTTCAGATCATCAAAGTAATTTTAATATTAGGCAAAGATAACCTAAGTAAACACACAGCTTTTATAACTACATAGATCTACTTTTCTATATGTAGCTCTTAGATGATGATTTCATGTATTGAAGGAAAAAGCTATCCCACTCTACCTGGCCCTATGTGCTTTTAGTTTTTGAGTCAACCAATTAACCACATTTACTAGATAATTATGTTCAATTTCGCTAGACATACCCAGGCATGATTAGCGCCAACCCATTTGAACCTAAACTTCACCTTGCCTTAGAAAGTAAAGTAAGCTAAAAGTAAGCTAAAAAAAGCAGTGCAATTCTAGAACAGATGAGAAACAATAAACTCCATGGGAGAGTTGCAAGTTGAAGACCACTGCTGACCAAAAAGAACACAAAGGCTCCTCATACATTTGCCAAAACTTTTGGTATAATATTCTGTGGACTGATAAGTCAAAAGTTCAACGTTTTTGGGGTCCTGTCATATCTGGCTAACACAGCATTCCACAAAAGCACATCATGTAATATTTGCAAATATATGTATATATATGTTCCAATCAATCAATCACATATCAGTATTCAAATGGTGTGATGATATATACCATATCTAGTTTCAGTTGAGGCAGTTGGAATTTGCAAGTCTCTATGTGAGCAATAGTTATTTACATATCGCTGTTGTTTTCAATCTGTTATAAACATACACCAGTTTACCCACAACTAGCAGCTGAGTTTTATTGTTATATTGGCTTAATTAGTATAACAACAAAATATTACATGGTATCTGAAAGAAACAGTTTTTTCTATCGACATGGATACAGCTGGAGCCTCCACATTCACAAGTAACTTGCCTTACGCAGCGCTCATCTTCGATGCACCCCTGAAAAGTCACGATGAGGATGAAATCTGAAATTACTATGAGCTGGTGAAAAGGGCAGAGACATTTTCAATATATGGGCCTTACCTGCAGACCGTGCCTTGTCATTAAAGTCATATTACGACCATTTGCTGTATACGTCGAGCCCAAAGCAAACGTGATATTTGCATCATAACAGTTTCATGATCTTTGCATGATACCAGTTTCACAACAAAGTACAGCAGGCTTAGGAACCATTTGAGCAGTTTATGACAGACTTACATGTCTTTGCTCTGGACTGCAATTCTGCTCAGAGTGATTATATGATCCGAGACCGCATTGCCTTCAGCATACACTAGCCAAGGGTATGAGAGAAAATGTTGGGTTTGAATTAGTGCTAGAAAAAGCTATAAATATAACCAGATCACATGAATTGGCCCAGGCACAGCTGCTGTCCATCTCCACAAGACCCAGACACTCATCATTCATGAGGTCTCTTGCTACACAAGCAATGGCGCGAACTGGAGGCAACATGGTGCCTTTCGGTGTGAAGCTTAACCCAGTGAAAAGCATCATTTGCGTCCCAGAAGTCAGTTACTTTGGGCATCTTCTCATAACGGACAGAATAAAACGTGTTTCTGCTAAAATCACTGCTGTGAGAAACATGGAGAGACCGAAAGACAAAGGTGAACTTGAGACAATACTAGGCATGATCAACTACCTCTCAAAAATAGCACCCAACCTTTTTGATTTCACCTCACCGTTCTAAACTTCTAAAGTAATCAAGTGAATTTGTTTTGGACACACAGCAAGATGAAGCGTTCAACAAAATAAAAGTGCTGCGCACATGTGAGCCAGGACCAGTATTAGCATATTTTATATAGCATATACAACAGGCTGATGCTTCCAAGTATGGACTTGGAGCAATATTGGATGGAAGACTTAGCACATATGCATTAAAATCACCCACCAAAAGCGAAATTATCTATGCGCGAACGGAAAAAGAGCAAACCAAAGAAAAATGGGCACTCACGGGTCTTTGTAGCAAAGTGGATTAAACACTAGTTTATTTCAATCAGCACGGCCAACGTTTCGGACCACCTCCGGTCCTTTCTCAAGTCATTATCTGACCACGACTCAAGCCGTAGTGAAGGTATGGACATACAAGTGCACATTGTATACAGCACTCTTGCTGTCAGTGACCCAAACATAGAAGAAATCAAAGCTCAAACTGAAAGGCGCTCACAGTTCTGAACACTAAAGGACATTATACAAAATGGTTAACCTGAGGAAATAAATAAATGCCTATGATCAGCCACAGGGTACCAGACAGACCGTGGTAAATAGTAGCTACTGACTTATTCACCTGGCACAATATGGATTATTTCATAACTAGACTATTATAGCGGATAATTTGAAGTGGATAGACTTCACAGCACAATATCCACTGCTATAATACACAAGTTAACATTTGCCATCACAAGGTATGGCATCCCAGAGACAGTCATCTCAGATAACAGGCTCCAGAATGTATCCAGTGAATTTAGAACTTTCACCAACGCATAGAGGTTTTCCTTAGATGACTTTGAGTCAATACTATCTGCAAAGCAATGGATTAGCAGAGAAAATTGTACACACAGCAAAATCACTAATGTAAAAAGCCAGTGCAGACAAGAAAGAACCATGCCTTGGTGTCCTGGAATATCGCAGCCCTATTGATAATTTCAAGTCCTTAGCACAGCTGCTTATTAATGCCTAAGATTCATGCTTCCAACTACCAATCAACAACTTCTACCCAGAATCATCCATCACAAGAAAGCCAGAGCCAGAAGAACATCCAGTCAGCACCTTTAGAGGAACTACTACAACAGGTCCAGCAATAACATTATAACAACTCTCTGAATGACAGACAATTCGTGAACAGGAACACTGTCAGTGGCACCCATCAGTTATCACCAAAGCAGCCAATACCAACAGGTCCTACTATGTATGCACAAGTAGTGGGCTAGCATACCGTTGCAACAGGTGTCACCTATTGGACAAAAGAGAGTCACACAACACCAAGTCGCAGTACCAGAGAACCATACACCCTTCTCATCCATACCAACTCCCTACAGAACCAGATATTGACAGCAGATAAAAACCCAGGGACATCCTGGATCTGTGCAAAGTTACCTATCTATATATCTTTGTTTAGGAATTTTCTAATGGAAGTGCCCTGGTTACATAGGTACATAGTTACATAATTCTATATTACATAGTTCTAATGGAAGTGCCCTGGTTAGATGGATTCATTTAGCATTTGTTTTTACGTATACAGCATACATCCCAACATTTAAAAATGTGAAAGAGGGACACTTTTTTAAAAAAAATCTCTTGGAACTAATACAAGCAATTGCACTTTAAAATGTCGCGCTTGCATCGCCACTTAAAACACGCTTCATTTTTGTCAGTAGTCAAAATGCATATTAAAATAACCAACAGATTAAATTGAATTCCCATAAGGCTCAGCCAGACATACTACTTCCATGATGCTGGCTGAGCGTCATGGGAAGTGCAGCAACAGCAAAGCTGCAGATGATTGCTGTGAACTAAAATTCCTATGATTCTCAGCCAGCCAGGTGTCCACCATAATGCTGGCTGAGCAACATTGGAAGAGTAGTCCACAGCAGCAGAGATTTTTTTTAATTAAAAAAGGCTAATGTTAACCTCCCTCCCAGGACCCCTATACACTACCTTTACACACACCTGCCCATAAACACACATATACACTTACACTGCCTTTACACACACATATACACATACACTGCCCTTACACACACCTGCCCATAAACACACACATACACATACACTGCCCTCACACACATATACACGTACACTGCCCTTACACACACATATACACAGACACTGCCCTTACACACACACATACATGTATACTGCCCTTATACACAAACATACATGTACACGGCCCTTATACACACACATATACATGTACACTTCCCTTTGATTTTGGAATCAAAACAGTTGCTACTGCAAAAAATTTTAGATGAAAAAGTCCCATTGTATTCAGTGGAGCAAAACAGTAATCACATTATTCTTCACAATATTCTTGTAAGAAACTTTTATTTCTTTATATACACATATTTCTTTATATACACGTTTAATAAAAGCTATGATTGAGAAATTTGTTTTTTGTTTCCTTTTATTTGCCAACTTGCCCCCCCCAAGTTATGCACATCTGCCCCCAGGCTTGCCACTCTGCCCCGAGAAATGCCTTATACCCCCCTATATGCCACTCTGGCTCATGATATGCATTTTAACCACTCTGGCATATAGGGGGTTAAAAGGCATATCATGGGACAGAGTGGCATATAGGGGGTTAAAAGGCATTTCTGGAGGCAGAGTGGCATAAAAGGGGTTAAAAGGGAAATCATGGGATACTCTACCTCCAGAAAAGCCTTATGCCCCCGACTTACCACTGCTTCTGACTCCCTGGTGTCTGGTGGGGGCAGCGGGTGGAGGACGGCGTTCATGAAATTATAGGGGGCTGGCGTGCACGCACCGCGCCGCCCAATGGCCGTGCCTCAGCACTTCGTCCCATGTTTTAAAAGCCCCTTTTATTTCATTAGACGCCGGTGGCTGGAAGAGGCTTTCAATCCCGCTCACAGCCATTCAGCGGATGTTTGGAATGTTGGTCTGCCGGCCACCCGGCCCTGGCCTCACCCTTCCTCTGTCCCTGCAAAGTGGGACAGAGGAAGGGATAGGCGGGACAGAGACCCAAAATCGGGGGCATGATACAGTAACATGTATATTGTTTTAACATGTTTTCCTCATGTTACATATATTTTATTTAAAAAAAGGCAGCTGGAATTTGGTAGTCTCTATGTAAGAAATGGTTATTTACATATCCCTGTTCTTTTTAACCTGTAATAAACCTACACCAGTTTACTCAGTTTATTGGTACATACGCTACATTAGCATAACAACAAAATATTACACACCAACTGCTTTGCTGCTTCGGAAACATGAATTCTGCTCTTTACCAGAAAAACATCTCTTTCTGCTTTGAAAACAATGGATTGGTTATTCAAGTTAAGCATATGGGAAGATTATACCAGTAAAGGACTGCTGTTCCCAAGGCACCTTTAGAGGCTGAATGCCTGCCTGTGCCTTCCTGATCATAGTCTCGAGAGGTACTAAGCAGTGGGTTAGTCAGGTAACAATATGCTTATTAAAAGTGATGATTTATCAGGTGCACTGCTGTGATGGGCCTGCATATCTTCCTCTCCATTGAGGCAGAAATAGATCCTGAAACAATAAATAAACCTTTGGTCTTTGATATTTTAAGGAATTGATTTGTCTTGTTAGGTTTTATCATCTCTACCTGAAAATTTGTAATGTACAAAGAAATTGAATAATTAAAATCTATGCTATCAGACAGTTTCACAAATGAGCTGGTAATGGATTTATTAAAAATTGTTAATTGGTTATTTTCCTAGATGGTATAATAACACTTTCCCCTTCTCCTGCCATCTACATTTTATTTTGTTAGAAAACCTTTTATGGAGCGAGTGACCTTGAAACAAGCGTGTCACTGACTGCCTTTGTTGTAGTTAGTAGGAATCCAATGTTTAGTGCTTCCTCTGAATAATCAGTCAGCTATGGTAGTTTTTTCAATGCTTTGTTAAATCCCATAAAAATAATGCTAGTTAAGTTTTAGTGAAGTGCTGTCAATCTGAACAACATCTAATTATACTGGTAGATGGGTCATTTCTGAACATAAAGCACCAAAGTTCTATAAGTTCAAGAATAAGTTACAAAATAACATTGCCCTATGGCAACCATTCAAGTACAGTTCAAGTACAGTTCAGGAATTTACTCAACTTAAAGAGCTAGTCGAGCATTAAACAGAGTACTATATACCGTATTTGCCCGATTATAAAACAAGGTTTTTTTCAGAGCAAATGCTCTGAAATATACCCATCCTCTTATATTCAAGGTCGTCTTATAATCAGACCTCAAATAGAGGACTGGCTACAAGACTAAGATCCAGATCCCCTGCAGTGCTGCAGTGGACCTGGATCCTCCAGTCTGGCAGCCAGTGGACGTCTGTGCAATGTGTGCAGACAACCTCCGCTTCTATAATGGAGCACCGGTATGACATGACCTTCCGGTGTTCAGTCATAGAAGCCCCAGGGGAAGTCCCGGGTATCAGCGGAAGTTATCTACGCGCATCGTGCAGACATCCACCAGCTGCCCTCACTTGACACCAGGGAGTCTGGAGCATAAGGTACAAGTCTAGGGATGCATCAGTAAGTTGGAGGGGGAGCATATAGGGGGTATAAGGCATATCAGGGGGACAGAGTAGTAAATAGGGGGTATAAGGTATATCAGGAGGGCAGAATGGTATATAGGGGGTAAAAGGCATATCAGGGGGGCAGAGTGGCATATCAGGGAGGCAGAGTGGCATACAAGGGGGTAAAAGGCATATCTGGGGGGCAGAGTCGCAAGCTGTTGGGCAGATGTGCATAACTGGAGGGCAGGTTGGCAAATAAAAGGAAATAAAAACAAAAAATTCATTTTCTCATAGTTTTTATTAAATATGAAAACATTGTTTACATGTGAATTAGTATTTGCTAATAAAACATTTTTCTTATAGAGTAGTCTTATATTCAGGCTTTTTTCTAAATTAATATTCAAATTTTGGGGGGGTCATTTTAGTGGTCCCTCCTGGATTAGGACTGTGTCATTTTATTTTTTCCCCATGGCAGTATGATAAAGTCAGGGTGCCTTGTAGATGGGCTAAGAATGACATAGCTAGAATATATAACATGACAAATATGCAGTAATCTAGAAGTTTATGGGGGAAAAAATAGAAATAAAAAATAGAAAACATTTTTGTAAAATTTTTTTATGCAATACTTGTGATAAAAAGTTTCATTATACAGGGCCAACCAGGCTCGTCACAGAAATAGAAAGGGAAATTCACAGCTGTTGGCCCTTCATAATTATTATTATTATTAATTTATTGTTTTATATAGCGGCATCTAATTCATAGTGCTGTACAATGGGTAAACAGGACCTAACAAGTAGTATGTAACATAACAAATTGACTAACAGAGACAACAGGTGAGGAGGGCCCTGCTCAAACGAGCTTACAGTCTAGAGGGAGTTAGGGTGTATTACACAATAGGTAAAAGTGCAGTTGTTAGGGATAGACCAGCCACACTAGTAAAAGTATCGCAGGAGAGGGAGTAGGAAAGGTGAGCTAAAGGAATATGGGAGTATGGGAGGGCGTTAGTGTGCTATGTTGTAAGCATCCTTAAAGAAGTGGGTCTTGAGGAATTTTTTGAAGGAATAAAAGGAGTGGGAGAGATGGATAGACAGGTGGAGGGCATTCCAGAGGATAGGGGCAGCCCTTGAGAAATCTTGTAAACGGGCATGACAGCTAGAAATCAGAGGAGAGGATAGAAGGAGATCATTGGATGAGAGACCGGTTAGGAGTGTATTTAGAGATGAGTGAGGAGATGTAGGGAGGGGAACCGCTGTGAAGGGCTTTGAAAGTGAGGATTTTGAAATGAATCCTGAAGCGCACAGGCAGCCAGTGAAGAGACGTTAGTAAAGCGATGTGAGAGGAAGATAAATCTGGCAGCAGCATTCATGGTGGATTGTAGAGGGGTGGGACGGTTAAGAGGGAGACCGGCTAAGACACTGAGCCTTGGGGTACCCCAACTAAGAGAGGGAGGGGAAGTGTTACTGGAGACAGAGACAATAAAGGTACAATCAGAGAGGTAGGAAGTGAGCCATGAGAGAGCAGTATCACGGAGGCCAAGATCATAAAGCATTTGAAGGAGAAGAGGGTGGTCCACAGTGTCAAAAGCAGCAGAAAGGTCCAGTAGGATTAGCATGGAGTAGTGGCCCTTGGATTTAGCAGTGAGTAAGTCATTAATAACTTTAGTAAGGGCGGTCTCAGTAGAGTGTGGAGGGCAAAAACCAGATTATTTCAAGAAGCTTGGAGGTGAAAGGAAGCAGAGAGATCAGGGAGGACTTTTTGAAGATAGGAGTAATGGTAGCTTGCGTGAAGGACGATGGGACAGATCCAGTAGTGAGGGAGAGGTTGAAGATATGAGTTAGAGTAGAGACAAGGGTAGATGAAATAGACTGGGTGAGGGGGCATGTGGTTGGACAAGAGGAAAGAAGAAGAGCATGTACATCCTCTTCAGTGACAGCAGATAAATTAGTGTAGTGAGGGGAGAAGAGGTCAGTGGGTAGGGGGGTGCATAGTCTGAGGGAGGTGACTATGCAGATATGTCATCTGATCGTTTGAATTTTATTATTGAAGAATGTGGCAAAGTCAGATGCATTAAGGTTAGTGGAAGGGGTAGTAGGGATCGTCGAAGCAGGGAATTGAAAGTATTAAAGAGTTGTTTAGGGTTGTGAGACAGGGAGGAGATGAGGGAGGTGAAATAGGTTTCTTTAGCAAAGTTACGAGCAGAGTAGTAGGAACGTAGCATTAATTTATAGTGCAGAAAGTCAGACGTGGAATTAGACTTTCGTCAACTACGTTCGGTAGTGCGGGAACATCGTCGTAGGTGTCGGGCTACAGTCGTGTGCCAGGGTTGGAAATGTGAACGTTGTGAGGAGCGAGTAGTAACTGGTGCTACATGCTCAAGAGCAGATGTGAAAGTGGAGTTATAGACAGAGGTAGCATTGTTAGGGCATGACATGTTTGAGATTGGGGAGAGGAGAGGGAGTAAATTGATTGAGAAGTCCTGAAGGTTAATAGAGTTGAGGTCTCTGGTTAGGCGGGGTTGGGGTGCAAGGGAGCGAGTGTGAGGCAAGATTAGAGAGCAGGAAAGGAAGTGGTGGTCAGAGAGGGGGGAAAGGGGAATTAGAAAGGTTAGTGAGAGAGCACATGCTAGAAAAAAAAGTCCAGGGTGTTACCATCATCATGAGTAGGGGAGTTAATATGTTGTTGGAGATCAAAAGAGGAGGTGATAGAAAGACATTTTGAAGCCATGGGACTCAATGGGGTGTCAACTGGGATGATGAAATCCTCAAGACAACAGAAGGAACATCAGAGGAGAGGAAGAGAGGGAGCCATGAGGAGAAGTGATCAAGAAAGATTTTAGCTGGGCTAGGGGGGCGATATATAACAGCAATGCGTATGGATATGGGATGAAATAGTCGGATAGCATGGACTTCAGAGGTTAGCCAGGTTTCAGTTAGAGCAAGAAGGTGTAAGGAACTAGAGACATGACAAGTGGTCATGTAGGGCTGTTGGTTTGTTACAGACAGAACGTGTATTCCAGAGTGCAAAGGTAAATGGGGGTAGGAAGAGAGGCAGGGTATGTGGACAAGATTATTGAGGTTTCTGGAATGTTGACTGGGAGAGGATGAGGAAGAGAGCACCAAAGGAGGCCCAGGGTTTGGGGAGATATCCCCAGCAGCTAGAAGAAGTAGAATAGAGAGTGAGAGGAGGTGGGAATAGGACTTGTGTGAGTGGAGAGATTTCTGGGGGTGAGGGGAGGTGGGGGAAAGGGAGGAGGTGAAGTTGAGAAGTGCTTGGGATGAGAGAAGGGGAGAAGAAAGTAATGATGGTGCAATACAGACATAGTATGGGGTAGCTGGTGGCTGGAGAGAGATTTTACAAACAATAGAGGAAAGAGAAAGGAGGAACAAGAGGATTCTGAACATGGTAATTGGAGACGAATGGTGATGGGAATGGAATGGAAGTGGGGCAAACACAGTGAGCAGTAGGTAGCACTTGACAAATCAGGCAGTTCTGTGGAGTATTGATTGCAGAGTGTCTCTAGGTTCCTCTGTGTCCTACCTGGTTGTCCTTCTTGGTGAGCTCCCTTGGTCAACTCCCAGATAGTAGCACTTAGTAAAAATTGGCACTTGGGTGGAAAGTGGCACACAGATGGAATGTGGCCTGTGAATACATCCTAAACTTTTAAATATAATAACAGACAGACTAGAATAAATCTTTCAATATTTGAAATGAAACAGGAAACAATTATTTGAAAGTTTAACACATTTTACAGAATGATCAGGCTTTCACTAGAAATGACAGCATCCGTATATACACATCTGTATATATTATGCAGGTATAACACTCAATTTTAGGAAACAAATTAAGGACTTGTGTATAATATGCACCCACCAGATTAGGTGGCTGGATTATAATCAGTGAGACTAATCAATTATCAGTTACCTAAAGACTCATTAATCAGATAATTTATTATTATAAAAGTTAAAAAATAACTTAAATATTGTAAAATAAAAAATCCAATCAATAACCAATGACCTACATTTACGCTAATCAGTGCTCAGATAGTAATCAGTTATCTAATAAAATGTAAAAATAATTAGAAAGTATTTTTATGAATAATGTGTGTGTATTTTTCCTTATCTAAAGAGCCTATGATCAGACAGACAGACTGTGACAAATAGTAGCTACTGAGTTATTCACCTGGCACAATATGGATTATCTCATAACTATAGAACACAGCACATCCACTCCTCTAATATACATTAATATATATTAAAAAATTTTTTAATGTAAACCAAGACTGTGGTACTACTCATGTTCATTTAGTACATAAATACCCTCATCCACTTTAAATATTGGTCTAAAATTCCTGCCACTAAATGTTAAAGAGTCAAATTTGCCCCACAAAAGAAGGCTAGCTATAGAGGAGGCACAAAAGTCTCAGGCCGATATTCTATTTTTTCCAAGAATAACCATAAAATGAAACATCCAAATACCTATAACAGAAACTACCCTATTTATTTCCCCGAAGATAGCAGACTTTTCAATCTACATAAGTAAGCTATTCTGCAGCAATTTCCTTGAATTAGAAATTTGTAGACTTCAAAGGAAGATACATACTATTAAATTGCTCATTTAATGGCATACAATATACACTGGGAAATATCTTCACCCCAAATATTGATCAAATGTCATTTTAGATAACCTGTTTGCAAAAACAACCTCTATACAACAAGGGCCTTTAATCCTAGGAGTATATTTCAACCTAGTAGTTGATCCCGAGCAGGACACCACAGTTAAGTATCTCATAACAAAAGTCATAGCTAGAAATGGTTCCAATTTTAACTCCATCCTTTCTGGATTTAACTAGTATGATGCATGGCGAGTGTTACACCCAGATGAAAAAAAAAAATTACTCAACACCACATGACACATATTCACATATAGACAGCTTTATTATTGATAAATCGATTATGTGATGATTAGAACAAGGTAGCATAGGACTGATATTGTGGCCAGACCATGCCCCAATTATCAATATCAGATGAATGGCCATGCACATAGTGTCTGAATGAAAATGTGCTTAATAACCCTAAAATTAAATAGAAAATATCAGATAATATTGTACATTATAAAAAAAACTCACCAGCTGTTAACTCAGCAGCTATTCATAAAGTTGTTATTCTAGGTGTTATCTATAAAAAAAAGAAACAAAGAGAACAAGGAGAAAGGGTCAATCCTAATCCAGTTATCGACTATTCAATCAACTATTCAATCTCAACATAAACTCAACACATTCACAACAAACTAAAGACCTGACACCAAAGTTATATAATATTAAAAGGTGTGATACAGAGTTTATGATCCTCAGAACGAAATCTAGAAACTTTTCTCAAGGCAACAAAGCTGGTACACCATTAGCAAAAAAGTTAAGACAACAAGTGGTTAACTCTAAAATGGCATACACTAAATCACCCAATAGGCACAAAATAATAAAACCACGGGAAAAATAGCAGATGTGTCCCACCATTCATCTCTTGTTGATATTACTGACAAAGAACCGATGGATTTTCCAACGTATACCATCAACACTTCAATAACATTTTATCCTCCCCAATTATGTAAATTATTTAATCAAGGCCAAACAGAGGATTGTTTCCCTGAAGAATGCCTGTGCAGATGACCATTTTGCCTAACCCGAGGAATCCACTTGAATGATGTTAGAAATTCCATCCTATATCATTATTAAAAAGTGCCTTTTTACCAACCCTAATTCATCACCATCCTATAATACCAGGAAATTACTAACCTTGACATTTGACCACCTTCATTGGGGTTATATGCAACAAACTATCAAGCGCTTTGGAATATCACAGGCATTTATAACAGGGGCGTACCTAGAGTATTTGGCACCCAGGGCAGATCCTGTATGGGGCACCCCCCCAAAAAAAAATAATGTTGGCCAGAATATTTATTTCACAAATTTTTAATGGAAAAAAATATAAATCTTGAAAAATAAATTATTAACTCATAAATAAATTTAAAAAGTTTAAAGAAATAACATTTACTGAACAGATATGATACAGCGTAATTCCCACCACGAGCCAGACATTGTAGGTAGTGCAGCATAAGCCTATTATAATACACTAAGCCAGACATTGACCTGGTAGGCCTCTGCCCCTAAAACAGCCTGCCTGTGCCACCGCCGCCCATTTAGCAGCCTGTCTGTGCCACTGCTGCCCATTTAGCAGCCTGCCTGTGTCACCTCTGCCCCTGAAGCAGCCTTCATGTGCCACCTCTGCCCTAAAGCAACCTGCCTGTGCCACCTCTGCCTGTGCCATCTCTGCCCTTGAAACAGCCTGCCTGCGCCAACTCTTCCCTTGAAACAGTCTGAATGTGCCAACTCTGCCCCTGAAAAAAGCCTGTCTGTGCCAAGTCTGCCTGTGAAATAGCCTTTCTGTACCTACCCTGTCTCTTTAGCAGCCTGCATGTGCCCCCTCTGCCCCCAAATAAGCCTGCCTGTGCCACCTCCGCCCCCTAATCAGCCTGGCTGTGTCACCTCTACCCCCTATTCATCCTGCCTATGCCACCTCTGCCCCTTCTAATCAGCCTACCTGTGCCATTTCTGCCCCTAAACACTAACTACTAACTTAGTTAATTCATTCATTCACCCATTCACTATTCCGCACCCCACTTACCTCTCTTGCAGATTACATTGGTCCGGGGGCCAGCTGTGCAGAAATCTATGCGGCCAACAGCCACCTAACGCGGGCCCCCAGCTTACTGCTCTGGCGCTTGCACATTGTATGAGGAAACTCTTTTCCTGCCCAGGTTCCTGCTCTCCCTTAGCGGAAAAAGTAAGCCACGGGCCAACTGAACATGAATTAGATACAGTAGACTTGTGCATTTGGATTCCTTTGAACTGCAAACTTACAAACTTTTGGTAAATACAGGGATTTGTGCGAAGCCCTGAAAACGAGGCCAGATCCCCTCCACTAATCAGACAGAAAGAAAAGCTCAGAATTTTCATCCGAAATTCGTAGGTGCACAGTCATACTCATACTCTCACATTTACTTCCTCTGTCATGCTTTCTAAATTTTTCCCTACCTTCTCCGCTGACCACTTCTGCCAACCACTTCCACAACTAAATCTTCTTCTTGCTGTGACATCCTCTGCCCCGATTGGAGGGTCAGGGAGGATGTAACCGCAGCTCCGCCATTTTGGTGGAAGTTGCCAGGTTTTGTCCGTGGAGAGGTGGATGAAGAAAGAATATTAAAGACTTGGTTTTCTACTCAGAAAAAGCCTTCTATGACACTCAAAATAAATATAACGTATTCCGGGCTATTTGGGAACAATGGAATAGATCCAAAACAAAGCAAATAACTTTCCAATCATACTCATTTCCCTGTAAATGGAGATAAGGAAACACATAAGATGCCTGAAATATATATATGCTCTAAACCTTTTTTTATTTCAATACTATTAATTCTTTCTATATTTTGCCTTACATTATGGTACTAATTGGTGTTGTATAGGGAAACTGAGCAAATACAACGTGTACAATACAGTCATCTTTCAACACATAATATACATACTGTAAAGTGAAAACTGTACCACTGGCCATGCAGATGTACCTGCTACTGTTTCTCTTCTATGTATTAAAGTCAATACACAAGTCAATCTACATAATTAAAAAAACCTGTTGGACCAGGTAAAATGTACACAATATACAGAGTGTCTTATTGTGTATATTGTCTAGTGTTACAATATATTTAGGGTATTTTGGTTTTAAAAAGCCCAGGGGATACTGGAATGACGTGGCTGCTTCCTTCGCAGCCATAGTGACGCTGCTGATTTGTGGTATGCCATATAGATATTTATGAGGCGGCCGTGCAAGTGTGCGGCAGCCTCATGCTGCAGGGAGCTTGCATTACTCCGCCATACATGGTAGGCGAAAGAGGATGATCCCCAAAATGAATATGCATAAAATAATCATGGTTCAAGGGACAGCATATCTGGCCCATAGGTAGCCCTAGGACATCTGCACTTGGTGACCTGCTTGAAAACTAACCCATTTCAGTTGTCTGCTGGGGTCAGACATACTTCACCTCTCCTTTTTATCTGTGTCATAGACTTCTCAGACTGCATTAGATGGAATCCCAAGACCAATAGCAATATGGAAGTGCTTGCAGTGATGTCCCCTCCCCCAATTGGATGATCTGGGAGATGGCGTCACTGCATTTGCCACTATATTGCCCTCATGTCACATGAGGGAAATATCGCGACGCTTGCAAAGACATCCTCTCCCCCGATTTGTGGATCGGGGATGACTTCACCGTAACAGCGCCATTTTAGCAGAAGTTGCCTTGTTTTGTGCGTGAAGAGGTGGATGAAGAAAGAATATTAAAGAAGATAGAATAGAGATGAGAGTAGAGAAGGAGAATGTATAAGATGAAGAAGATGCGGAAGCAGAAGTGGTTGGCAGAATCAGACGTGCTCTGCAGAGAAGGTAGTGAAACATTTAGAGAGTGTGAGAGAGTGAGTGACAGTGTGAGTGTCATGAACCGGGGAAGCAGGTCTAGTAGGAGCCCAGGTGCAGGGGATACGAGGGGCTCTGTCTGTACCCCACGATGCATGACGGCCTGGGGTTGTTACAGACAGGCACAGGAATGAACCACAGACAGAAGATCAGGTTTAAGAGCTGTATTGCATGTGATGGTACAACAATAATTGAACAAGGAATGTCACTTGGCAGGAAGCCCACTTGCGTGGCACACGGCAGATAAGCCCTCTTGCGGGGCACACGGCAGATAAGCCCTCTTACGGGGCACACGGCAGATAAGCCCTCTTGCGGGGCACACGGCAGATAAGCTCCCTTGCGGGGCACACGGCAGATAAGCCCTCTTGCGGGGCACACGGCAGATAAGCTCCCTTGCGGGGCACACGGCAGATAAGCCCTCTTGCGGGGCACACGGCAGATAAGCCCTCTTGCGGGGCACACGGCAGATAAGCCCTCTTGCGGGGCACACGGCAGATAAGCCCTCTTGCGGGGCACACGGCAGATAAGCCCTCTTGCGGGGCACACGGCAGATAAGCCCTCTTGCGGGGCACACGGCAGATAAGCTCCCTTGCGGGGTACTCAGCTTTGGAGTCCACTTAGTGGGGCGCTGGCCGCAACTCAGGAATAAGGCAGGTACTGGAGCAAGGCAGGTACTGGAGCAAGGCAGGAATCAAACAGGTAGTCCTTTAACTTCAATGTCAAGGCCCAGACTGCAGGGCTGGGCAGGCTTATAAAGGCTGTGATAATCAGGTAAGCAACTGCAGCTGGACCTGATAATTGGTTTGAGTGGTTCTGAAATGCAAGGGCGGCCACTAGTGGTCGGCAAATGAGAATGGCACAGGTATGAAAAAGCCATGGTTCAGGCAGCAAAAAAGTGGTTCCTGACAGTACCCCCTCCCCAAGGAGCGGTCACTGAACGCGAACAGTCTGAACAAAATCTGTATAACTTTAATAAACTGAGCAGAAGGGTGTACTTAATGTGATTTCTTCTTCTTCTTCTTTTTCGGTAAAGCTTGTTCACAGATCTCCAGGTCTTCCTTTCTGATTATATTGCCATTAGGGGTAATAACACAATCAAAGCAGAGGTTATCTGTGGTGCAATTGTAGGTCAAAGTAGGACTGGATGCTGAAGAAGTTGAGGAGAAGGTATGATTCAGTGCTTTCTCTGTCCATGTACCAGGGGTCACGTAGCTGCCCTGTACCCAGGGCACCACTGAGGGCAGTTCAGTATGGGAAGCATTGATGGAAGGCCCCTTCTTACCCAGAGATGGAATAGGGTCATGCATCTTTGTTACCAGTCCAGAGGAGATATTAGGGGCTATGGTAGTCTCTGGTGTATCACACTTTGCTGAGGTAGCAGTGATAGGAGTTGCAATCACGGCTGAACAGAAATCAATAGGAATCACAGGGGTTGGTATATACTCCATGGATGCGTCCATGACCTCTGCATCAGATGACGCACTGTCCATGTAGGACCACTCGGGGGTGTCAGACAAGGTCTGGAGGTCTTCTGACATTGTGATGGAGGGTGTAGGAGTCACAGGTGCCGAGGACTGGTTAACCCCTGCATTACCCGTCTGTGGTCGCAACAGGGAATGCTCCTGCTTTGTGACGTTGCTGGCGTCATATGCAGGTTCCTGGGCATGGGGTTTCTCGCTGTGGGTTGCGGATGGCTTGACTGGTCTGTGCGGACAATATGTAATCCTGAGGCCAGTCCCTCCGCAATAAAAGCATAAGTCGTCCTCTTGTCTCCTTTGTATTTCTTTTTTGGTGAGCGGCTCTCGCTTAAAGCTCTTAGCAGCCTTCTTTCTTGGTGTCTGGGTCTTGGTTTTTGTGTCCACGCACTCAGCTTCTACCACAGTCCTTACTGACTTGCATAAGTGGAGTACACATTCTGCCAACAATTCCAGTACTGCAGGTATCCCTGCGGACTCCTTGTATTGGCCTTGACATTCTGTCATGAACCGGGGAAGCAGGTCTAGTAGGAGCCCAGGTGCAGGGGATACGAGGGGCTCTGTCTGTACCCCACGATGCATGACGGCCTGGGGTTGTTACAGACAGGCACAGGAATGAACCACAGACAGAAGATCAGGTTTAAGAGCTGTATTGCATGTGATGGTACAACAATAATTGAACAAGGAATGTCACTTGGCAGGAAGCCCACTTGCGTGGCACACGGCAGATAAGCCCTCTTGCGGGGCACACGGCAGATAAGCCCTCTTGCGGGGCACACGGCAGATAAGCCCTCTTGCGGGGCACACGGCAGATAAGCCCTCTTGCGGGGCACACGGCAGATAAGCTCCCTTGCGGGGCACACGGCAGATAAGCCCTCTTGCGGGGCACACGGCAGATAAGCCCCCTTGCGGGGCACACGGCAGATAAGCCCCCTTGCGGGGCACACGGCAGATAAGCCCCCTTGCGGGGCACACGGCAGATAAGCCCCCTTGCGGGGCACACGGCAGATAAGCCCCCTTGCGGGGCACACGGCAGATAAGCCCCCTTGCGGGGCACACGGCAGATAAGCCCCCTTGCGGGGCACACGGCAGATAAGCCCCCTTGCGGGGCACACGGCAGATAAGCCCTCTTGCGGGGCACACGGCAGATAAGCCCTCTTGCGGGGCACACGGCAGATAAGCTCCCTTGCGGGGCACACGGCAGATAAGCTCCCTTGCGGGGTACTCAGCTTTGGAGTCCACTTAGTGGGGCGCTGGCCGCAACTCAGGAATAAGGCAGGTTCTGGAGCAAGGCAGGTTCTGGAGCAAGGCAGGTTCTGGAGCAAGGCAGGTTCTGGAGCAAGGCAGGTTCTGGAGCAAGGCAGGTTCTGGAGCAAGGCAGGTTCTGGAGCAAGGCAGGAATCAAACAGGTAGTCCTTTAACTTCAATGTCAAGGCCCAGACTGCAGGGCTGGGCAGGCTTATAAAGGCTGTGATAATCAGGTAAGCAACTGCAGCTGGACCTGATAATTGGTTTGAGTGGTTCTGAAATGCAAGGGCGGCCACTAGTGGTCGGCAAATGAGAATGGCACAGGTATGAAAAAGCCATGGTTCAGGCAGCAAAAAAGTGGTTCCTGACAGTGAGAGACTGAATGAGAGTGAATGTAGGCACCCAAATTAAAAATGCCTATAAATTTTCAGCCGAAAATGTAAAATCTAAAAATCCAAAGGTCTACTGCAGAAATCATGCCTTTTGTCCATTGCGACCCATCTTTTGAACTAAATTCAAAAATGTAATAATGTTGTTAAACAGCTGTGGTATTTGTCTTTTTGTATATAATAAATGCAAGAATTTACTAACACAGTCCTCCATGATGTAAATGGAACAGTTAGGGACTGTTGTTGTAACAGTTGTAACACCTACAGTATTGAACCGAGCATCTTTGAACGATCATTGCCTTCCCCTTGGTTTTCAACCTACTCCTAAAAAAAATAACCTCTAGCTTTGAGGCAGGTAAAGCCAAGTGTCTGCATGGGCCCTTGCACTCCCTTTGGTAGCTAACCAACTCACTGGCACACATATTTACATATACATGCTCACACCTACACACACTCACACTAACACACACATACACTCACAAAAACACAAACTAATGCAGTCATGCTAACATACACTTACACATATACACTCACTCTTTCCTTAACACCTATTCCCTCTCACTCCCTTACCCCGTATAGCAACCACTCTCAACAAAGCATTTCGTTAGGCTCCACACTGTGTAATATCCATCACATATAATATAATAAATGCACTTAAACACTTATTATATGTTACTGGCCCTACCATGCAGGCAAATTAGATAGCTGTCTAGGACACTGAGCAGATATACCATTTGAAATGCTTAAACAAGAAAAGAAACATGGGGTGTGTTTTTATGGATCAGTTAAATGAAATGCTATTTCTTGATTGCCATAAAGGTAGTTTTATTACATAGTAATACAGAGCAGCATTTCCCATGTTTGTCTAGTGTCCACATGAAAAATAACTTAGGAAGTGTTTTTACCTGCAGCTAAGTACTGTAATAATAATAAAATCACAGTGTTTCCCTTTTGATGGTTGTTATACTAGCCAGATGGTTAGATACATGCTGCCAACAAAAATGTCCCACTGAAATGTAAAGGTTAGAAACTTAATTGATTATATATATATATATATATATATATATATATAAAGTCCAAAAATAATTACCGGCACTCCAGGGACTTTGCAAATGACCACACAAACAAAAGTTGTTTGTGTGGTCATTTGCAAAGTCCCTGGAGTGCCGGTAATTATTTTTGGACTTTATATTATTTACTGCTGCAGTTATTTGGCACCGGGCAGAAATTTGGCATTTGGAGTGCAATTGTTAATTTTGGACTTTATATATATATATATATATATATAAAATGCTTCTCATTATTGCTTAATCAAAGCATGCATTTTAAAGAAGTATTGTATTTATAAATATGTTAATACAAAATATATAGTTGTCGGTTGGAGGTAGTTATATGGATGTACAGTATATCGTCATCGAAAAATTCTGTATTACCATGTTTCATTGTCTTGTTTGGGCTTAACATAGAATTGTGCCGGCATCAGAGTGAAGTGCTATCATGGGGGAACATGACTTCTGGTCTGGAGTGATAAAGCAAACTTTTGTACATTGTTTGGCGCACAATACTTTGTGTTTTGGTGTAGCCTCCATAAAACAACTTTTGACGAGCACTTTTAAAGTCAACATGCTAATTGCTCAACAGGGATAAACTGATATCACCCATGATTTAAGCAAATAATGCTTTGACCTCCTTTATCATGCCCCATCTCCCCATCTCATTTTGTGATTTCTGGGCTTTCTGAGCTGTCCTGGGACTAGTGGGATGTCCTGAGAAGGACTTTTTGTGAAGTTGTTTTGGAACTGCCTGGCCCAACTCCAGTTCATAATCTACACCCATTGTATAAAACAATGAATAATATGTGTTTTAGTACCTTAATTTTCACTCTCCCTTTGCTTGTCACAATGACTTCACTGGTCATGTTTCTCGGACTATGTGTGTGTCATGCACAATTGCACAGGCCACCTTTTGTTCTACATTGTCATTGAAGAGACTGAACATAGTTCTGAGTTGGATGGAAGGTCCATTTTAAATTATAATTGTCCAGCTTTTAGGTTTTCTCCTTTATTTTCAAACCATTTACAGAATGGATAACTGGAGGCTAGTTTCAAACATTTTTTCAGTAGTAGCTTATTACAGTGTACAGGACATTTTTTAGTTTGTTAAAACTCATATGTTTCTGATCAAAATGCAATATATTATATATTCTAGGATACTGACTTAAGTTGAGTAAATGTGGCACAAATATAATATCATAGCAGCTGTTTTACAAAATTCTAGCTTCCTCAATCTAAATCACGTTTCCAAAGTATAAAATAGTTTTGTACTAGTCATTCATTTATGGAAATGTTTTACCACAAGACAAAATTTATGCATTTGCTACCTCCAACCTTACTTGAAATATTTATATCCAGAAATTATTTCAGTTTGATTTACCAGCATATGCAATTCTCAGTACAAAATTGTAAAGTTACATATTTCAGGAGTATGTAAATCTTAGCAAGACGGGATTCAGCTAGAGTTTTAATATCAAGCAAGACTTTTACTACATAACCAGCCTGGCAAGGGAATACCTCTAAAAAGACATGGATCTGTCACAGTAATTCATATGTTAAATCCACAGTAGACTTATTAAACACTAAACCATTCACCTAACCTCTTAAACCTATTTCTGCATTCAATCTTTCTTTAAATTTATTCAGATCTGTTGTAATTTACTTATATTGACTCAGAAAAGCAAAAAATAAAAACCTTAATAACAACCTTAGAATTGACACAAAAGTCATAAGTCAAGGCTTTTTTTTTTATCAGGAAGGGTATAATCCACATGATGTAAATGATGCAGTGTGCCAGATTCTATTAGAAGTGCTAGTTATTGATTTTTGTAGAAATCCCAGAGAGGTCAATTCTACTGGATAGATTAAACTCCCAGTGTCCAAAAACAATTGCAAAAAGATGAATCTACTTGTTTTACATACACATATAAAAAATCATAGCCCAATGTGTTCCTTAACAGGTCTAAAAATGATGTAAATACAACCTCAGATGAACAACATATGAGTTATCACATTGAGTCATGATTTATTTAACAGAAATAAAGCCAAATGGAGAAGCCATATGTGGAAAACTAAGTACACCCTTACTGCTTCCATATAAATTAAGATGCTAAGTAACAGACATGTACTGCTAATCAAATGTACTTGATTTGATCATCTTGCTGGTCTGGAGCATGCAGGTATGCGTTAACACAATGCCAAGGAGTAAAGACATCAGCAATGATCATAGAGAAGCAATTGTTGCTGCCCATCAATCTGGAAAGGGTTATAAGGCCACTTCAAAACAATTTAAAGTCCACCATTCTACAGTGAGAAAGATTACTCAAAAGTGTAAAACATTCAAGTTGCCAATCTTCCCTGGAGTTACACCTCAGAGTCTATGGGCCTCAGTTAACTTGTGAAATGTTAAAGTTCATGACAGTACAATTAGAAAAAGGCAGTACAAGTATGGTTTGGTTTGCGTCTGAACAAACCACAAGACTTCTAGAACAATGTCCTTTGGACAGATGAGACCAAAGTGGAGATGTTGGGCCACAATGCACAGCCCCACATTTGGCGAGAACCAAACTCAGCATATCAGCACAAACACCTCATACCAACTGTCAAGCATGGTGGTGGAGGAGTGATGATTTGGGCTTGTTTTGCAGCAACAGGACTTGGGAACCCTGCAGTCATTGAGTCAAGCATGAACTCCTCTGTATACCAAAGTATTCTAGATTTAAATGTGAGGCCATCTGTCAGAGAGCCAACAAATCTCCAATAGAATGGGTGAAATACAAAATAATCAATGTATTGCAATGGCCTAGTCAAAGTTCAGACCTCAACCCAATTGAAATGCTGTGGTGAGAGCTTAAGAGATCTGTGCATAAACAAATGCCCTTGAACCTCAATCAGTTATTGTTATTGTTCTGGCTGAGCAGTTCCTATAGGGAAAAGAAAAAATGTCGGTGCGCTAAGCTAGTCACAGGCTCAAATAATACAAATGTGTAATACAAGGCCTACCAAACAGGTGTAAGCACACCTGTTTGGTAGGCCTTATATTACACATTTGTATTATTTGAGCCTGTGACTAGCTTAGCGCACCGACATTTTTTCTTTTCCCTGTTTGCACATATTTGAGGTTGTTGGCTCCTCATCAGTCTGGTTGCAGCTTGCTGTCCAGGGGTTAATAGGGAGGAGGTTTAATTGCACCTCCCCCAACACATTAATAAGGTTTTGGTAGCAGTATAAACTGCTTTGTGTCCACTATGTAGGAGGCGAGAGTAGGTTCTCACCCTATTGAGAGTGTGCCTTGACGTGGCGGGTGAGCTTTATTATGCTTTGGCCAATTCATATAACCAAAACCTCTCATTTATATTATGTTTATATATTTGTTGCCAACTTTATTAGGGTAAGAAGCGCAGACAGTTTTTGTTTTTTGAGCAGTTCCTATCACAGTTTACTTACCTGATTGTCTCTCCGTTGCTGAAATTGTGCTTGTCCTGACTTTGCTGCCTTCTCCATTCCTGACCCGGCTTGTATGACTATCCTCTCAGTTGCTGAATTGTGTCTGTCCCTGACTTCGCTGCCTTCTCCACTCCTCACCCGGCTTGTCTGAGGATTCCTACAGTATTCCAGTGCCATTGCTGCATACTGGGTTCCTCACTTGTATTTCTCAAGATCTTTGTGACACCTCTACATGGAATCGTATTCTTGGCAGCAAACGTAAAGTCAATGAATAAGCCAGCAGCTCCTGAATCCATCATTACAGTGGTAGATATGCAAATGTTATTCCATGCAAGAGTGACAGGAACCAAAAAACGGTCTTTGACCGATGAGAGAGCAGTACAGCAAGGGTACTTTACTAAGCCTAGGTGCTGGAGTTTTCCACCTTATTGGGACTGGATTTGCAAAATTACCTTTTATGAGTATGTATAAGTGTGTGTACTAGTTACTGGAGTATTAGTTACTGGAGAGAGGCAAGGGGCAGAAGGTGCCTGACTTCTCCTGCGGGTGGGCTTTTACCAGTCAGCCCAGATGACAAGTCCACAGACTGGCCAAGTAATAAACTTTCCCACACAACATTTGGCAGACTATACTGTATGCTCAGTGGGCATTAGCCTGATCTGTCTAACACACATTCCCCAAACAGGACTGCATAGAAGATGCATACAGGTAGCACAGTAAAGAACCAGTTTGGGGTAAATGCTTCCTTTAGTCTCTGTAATTTTGGACATCCGTGTGGAACCAAGAAAAGCTTTTAGCCAGTGACCCAAAATCTACATATAAGAGCTGCCCTGGTACCCATCCTTTACATCTTTGCATGTCTTTCCCAATCACCTAAACAACATGTACATTTTCAAGTGACAACAATTCTCTAGATTATAAAAAACACTTGTCTCATCAAGTCTACCCTTCCCGGTGTAAAGACCCAGCCTTTAGTCTTAATTCAGAGTCATGATAGTCTGTCACAGGCATGTTTAAACGCCCTCACTGTTTTAGGCTTTACCACTGCTAGACACATTGACATTTTGTTTCCCATAAACATAAAATATACCGTATTTATCGGCGTATAACACGCACTGGTGTATAACACGCACCCCCATTTTTGAACAAAAAAACTGAACAAAAAAAACTTCATCAGAATCACTGCTATCTGGGAAACCACACACACACAGTAAGACACACACACAGTAAGACACACTCACACTCAGACACACACACACTCAGACACACACAAACTCAGACACACACACAGTAAGACACACTCACACTCAGACACACACACTAAGACACACACACAGTAAGACACACACACACTGACACACACACACACTAAGACACACACACACTAAGACATACACACACACTAAGACATAGACACACACTAAGACACACACTAAGACACAGACACAAACAGACTCAGAGACACACACAAACAGACTCAGAGACACACACAAACACACTCAGACACACACACTCAGACACACACACACTCAGACACACACACCCTAACCCCCCTTCTCAGGATCTCCCCTCTCTCTCCCTAACCCCACCCCGGTCACTTACCTTCAACTCCTGTGTTGGAAGCGTGAGGCGTTTGTCTCGGGTGCCGGCGCTTCACTGCTGAGCGCCGGCACCCGAGACAAACGCCTCACGCTTCCAACACAGGAGTTGAAGCGCTGAGGCAGGCGGCTGAGGCTGAGGCAGGCGGCGGCGGCTGAGGCAGGCGGCGGCGGCGGCTGAGGCAGGCGGCGGCGGCTGAGGCTGAGGCAGGCGGCAGGCGGCGGCGGCTGAGGCTGAGGCAGGCAGCAGGCGGCTGAGGCTGAGGCAGGCGGCAGGTGGCTGAGGCAGGCGGCTGAGGCTGAGGTAGGCGGCGGCGGCCGCCAGCAGAGGAGTCCTGGATTTCTGTCAGTCAGGGGGGCCCGAGAGTTGCCGAGCGGTCGTCTTCAGCAACCGCTCGGCACCCCTTGGGCCCCCCCTGACTGGCAGAACTCCAGGGCCCGGTCGCAGTTGCGACCCCGGTAGTTCCGCCACTGGCTCTAGGATTTATCGGCGTATAACACGCAGGTAGGGTTTCAGCTTCATATTTTAGTTAAAAAAGTGCGTGTTATACGCCGATAAATACGGTACATAAATTGTTTTATTTGAAAGAGAGTGACTGGGTTCCCCAGTATGCTTGATTTCACTATACATTATGAAGAGCCAAGACCAATGGGCTTCTGCAGCAGGAAGAGCTCGGTTGGCCCTGTAAAATGCATAGTTAAATCACTTAGATTTTACATATTGAATTATACATTATACAAGGGCCAATCCAACCCAGCTAGAGACACTTGCTAATGTTGGCCCTTAATGAATAGCGAATTAAGGAATAACCAATAGTGCAGTGAGAGAGTTAAAATCTCAACACTTCTGATAAAGCTCCCTTTAATGAATAAACCACAAAAAGAAAACCAATGCTTTGCATAGTTCGTGAATTTCTTTTGACAAACTAATTGCACTGCCACCATGTAGAATATTTATTTACTACTTTGTTTCGAAATTATGGATTATTTTTAGTATTATTTGATAGAAGCACTGTTTTAAGATATTTGGAACACAACTATTGGGTTAACACATTTAAAAGAAAAATTGAAACAGCAAAATGGAAACTTTTTAGAATGATAAATGGGACAACCCACAGGATTCACTGAACAGGGAGCATCAGCAATAATGAAACAGCTGTTGTTGGAAATGCCTTTAAAAAAGCCAGTGCGTCTAGGCCTAACTACTAAAGTTTGATTTGAAAAATGGGCAAAGTAGAAGGCCTAAGATAAATGATGTGCTTTTGACGAAAAAAAGAAAATCAAGACCCTGACCAAAAAAAGACATGGATGGATGATACTATTGACACTGTAAAAGCTGGGAGAATTAATTTAGGTGAATCACTTTGATTACTCTATCTTATATACCTGGGAGAAAGAGAAAAGACATTTTAAACAAGTTTATAGAAAGCTTGAAGGCTTCAATCCCTGACATTCCTATTATAAACTGAAAAATATATAACTTTTCATATCATTTTTATATTTTCATGGTAATCACTTGTTAGCTATCATGTTTTTTTTTTTTTTTGTTTTTTTTTAATATAAAAAAGCCTTGTATATTGTCAAAAAAAGTTTCCTGAATTACTTCCATGTTTGAAGTAAGGAAAGAATAAATAGTATTCTACATCTGAAAACAAGCCACATCTAATAAGATTTTATTAGTGCTCACTTAATAGTGCTTTCTCTAAATCTTCTTAATTATAACATTATTATATTAAACATACTTTAAATATTACATGTTTTCAACAATGAGTTATTATGAACACCATTAACATGCCTACCAATGTCCCTGTTAAGGACAGCACCTCTTTGGGCTCAAAACCCTGTGATTCTTTCCTACCCTTAATGTTCATCTTTTCTAGGACCTCAGAATGCTTTCTCTCTATGAACATATCACATTGATCTACAGCCCTAAAACACAAAACATTATTAAAAGCAAATAAAGTAATTAAAACTGTAGGTCAAATACATTACTTTATTAATCATTTTCAGTTAGTCACAGATTGATATAAAAAGTAAAAACAACAACATACTATTAACTGTACCACCTGAAAAAAAAAAGTGTTTTTTTTTTTGGAAAGGTTGAAATTGATGGACTTGGTTTTTTTTTCAGCCTAAATTTTCATGTTACTATGTATTGTGTACAGTACTATAGTTATAATGAAGAGGTAAATAAATTAATGTTACTCAGTTTATTCACTTGTCTCCTCTTATTTTCTCTATTGTACTTTATATCACTGTTGGTACAACATTTAGGATAGAACAATCAGTCTGTTTCACCTCACCAGCGGCCTCCTAAGACGCTGCAATTAACAGACAAAAGACTGAATCCAAATTCAATGTAAATCATACATTTTTAGGGAATAACGTTTAGCAGCATTTTGGGACCTACTCTTTTGTTTATGTGAAGTGGCCTTTGTTCCCAAACGTATCTATTTCTGTCTTATATACTTGAGCATGTGATAATGCAGCAAAGCACGTTTATAAAATCTGTTTCAAGAACACAGCACGGCTCCAATAACAGCAAAGACATGTTAATTTGCGCCCCAGAAATAGAAATAACAGGTGATATAAGAGTAATTACCCATCGCTACTATTTTCCCTTCTATATTTTGGAATATATATGGGATATAACAGGAAAAAAAAATCATTTATATTCTTTTCACACTAGTCTTTTTGTCGTTTTTAAATGCATTATGCAATCAACACAGGTATATTTTAAATTTAAGAAAGAATAAATTGCCTTTATTATATTCTGGTGAAAGATCTGGTTCTGCAAACTTGTAGTACGACTGAATGCTTTAGATAAGAGAAACATTCTTTAACCCCTTCAGTCCCCTATAGACGTACCAGTACGCCCATAAAACGCATCTCAAGAAACACATACCAGTACGTCCTGACCTTCTTGCAGAGGCAGGAACACATCCTGACAGCCTGGGCTACCCTCTGGGGAAATAATTTAAAAATAGTTTTTTTTTCTAATTTATGCTAGTTTTTACTAAATTTCTCATCCTAATTATCTAACTATGGTATAAAAAAAGGTCTATGGCTCCTTGAAAAAGCAATATATAGTTTACATGGGTACACTATTTGCAGGAAAGGGTAATAATCGTAAAAATGGCAAAATTGCTCCAGGACTTGAGGTACCAAAAACCCCTGGACTGAACCTCGAATTAAGCTAAGACACGCTCTCACTCCCTATATATATATAAATAAAACATACAAACAAGTCCAAAAGTGAAGCACTCACCTGAACTACCTTTAATTATAAGGGGTGCTGCTGAAGATCAAATAGTTTTATACAGTCTAAAGGGAACTCACATCAAACAGGTTAACAACCCTCAAAACTAAAAACTAGACTTGTTCATTTGTATTCGGGCGAACATGAAAACAAACACGAAGGGTGCATTTTCGTTGTTCAGCCCGAATACCGAACATAGCGGTGCCAAAACATAGATGAAGATACACAACACTAATCTCCCTGGTCCTTTCCCCATCTAGCCTACCTTATCTACACAGCATCGCAGGGGTTGACGGAAGTGGAAATCCGTAGGTTCGCCGTCAGGGTTTAAAGGGTCGTGGGAACGACTCTATTGGTCGCCTGCAGGAGCCGCCTCTGGCATCAACCAATTGGTTGATGCCAGAGGAGGCACCTACAGGCGACCAATAGGCTCACTCGCATGGCCTTTTTAACTCCTGACGGTGAACCTATGGATTTCTGCTCTGTTATCTACGCAGCATTGCAGGGGTTAACGGGAGCGGAAATCCATAGGTTAAAAGGCCGTTCAAGCGACCAATAGCCTGACTCGCACGGCCCTTTAACTCCTTATGGTGCAACTTGGCCAGCAGAGACCACTGGTCTCGCTGCTCCAACAGTTAAAAGTCTGTACGAACGACCAGTAAAGTCGCTTGTACGGACCTTTAACTGTTGGTGCAGGGAGACCAGTGGTCTCTGCCGGCCAAGTTGCTGCACCAGGATTTTAAAAGTCTGTAAGAGCAACTCTATTGGCTGCCAGCAGAGGGCTTGTCTGCCATCAACCAATGAAGTACAGGTGTAGTTCATTGGTTGATGACAGGGGAGGCCCCTTTGGTGACCAATGGAGTTGCTTGTACGGACGTTTAAAATCCTGGCGCCAAAGCTGCTGCGTAGTCCATATCGCGTTAACCCCGTATTAACCCCTTCTACAAAAAAATTAAGAAAAAAAAAACACAAAGAATTTACACAAATATTCACCCGAACTGAACACAGGAACGGGCGAATCTTTTCGGGATACGAAGATTTTTCCCCCCATGAAGACGTACACGAATAGATGGCTGGCGCCCAAGTCTACTAAAAACTCGATATTCCAAGATATCAAAATTGGAGATTTAGTCAAATTATATGACCATGGTTAGCCCACCACTACACCAAAGTACTCCAATATAAGTGGGTCCTAACACTCAATACTGTGGCTTATATGAAGATGAATCTCACTTGCCAGGGACCAAAATGCCTTCCTATTTTAAATATACAGAGACACTCCAGCAATTTATAGGTTTCTGTGATGATCTTTTGGACTAAGCATAATATTGCCATATAATGTGACCAAATCTCCAATTTTTTTATCTTGGATAGGAGTTTTTAAGTAGCCTTGATGAAAACTATACTTTTGATATATACATATATATACATATGGAGTGAATACAGAGACAATTCTTTCTCATTTATCCTTGTTTCCAAACAAGAGTAATTGCATGCTCTTAACACAAAACTGACTACAAGATTTTGATAACATGTACGAGTATCAATACATGCCTTGTAAAATTATTGTGAAGTGAATAAAAAAGTTATGCCTTTAGACTGAAAATAGCCTGCAGAAATATAAAAAATTAATAATATAGGATACTGCGTAAGAAGCTAACCAAATTGTTTAAACCACTTTGTCAAACAAGATGTTACAGTAATTAACTACTATATAAGAAAAATTTAGGCACCACGAAATCTGCCAATGCGCTGCAAATAATTGAAAAAGGCACATTGACATTTAAAATCCATTTGAAGAATATTTCTCTAGAAAGATGGTTATTCACCAGTAATTTAGAACTTTAGAGTTAGATGACACACATTAGAGTTAAATAACAGACAACGTTGTAATCAGAAGAATATTTTGCAAGTTTCCTTTAGTGAATGCTGAATTTTTCTATTTAAAAATAATATAGAAAAGTAATAGTAATTTCAGTGATGTAGGGTCTATTAAGATTAAAGTAAAACTTAAAGTAAATAGTAGTCACACTGCATTATTTGTGACCCCCTCCCTTCTTTCTTTCTGTATCCTTGTCGTGACGAACCAAAGAAAACATAAAAAAGAAAAAACTTTAAATAAAAAGAAGTTTAAAAAAAAGTAGTCTTCTTTGACTTGTTACAATCAAAACCACACAATTGTCTGTCCATCCAAATAATAATAAGTGAGTAAATTATATGTGCAACACAAAAATAATATGTACAAAGATACCCTTACAGCGAGAGTTCCCACACACAGTATCCAATACGCTCATATATAAAGGGAAGAGAAAAAGAAAGAAAAAAAATCATGGTGTAGTATATCAAAGTAGGTCTCAAAAAACGCTATTAAGCAGATAAGTCCTATGCGTCCAATCTGGGTGCTAGGCAGGTCCTGTGGATGCAATATGGGTGCCAGGGCTGACATTATAAAGGGGGGCAATATGCAAGGGTGTGGGGGCATTAATTCACAAGGGGGTGCTGGCCTGGGGCATCACATAAATCAATACTAAAGGCGGGGCTGGGTGGTTGGATCAATATACAATGTGGGGCTAGCTGGGGGCAATACACAAGGCTGTGGGGGCATTAGGGTGACCACATCGGCCATGTTTTTCACGACACATATAATTTTTACATATTGCTGACCAAAAAAATTACATAGGTGACTGCGCCCTTCACACCAAGTGAGTGTGAAAAATAAATAAATTGATATACCGTATTTGCTCAATTATAAGACGAGGTTTTTTTCAGAGCAAATGCTCTGAAAAATACCCCTCGTCTTATAATCGAGGTCGTCTTCTAATTAGACCTCAAAAAGATGTCTGCTGGCTGCTTACCGGTGCTTTGGTCCCGAGCAGCGTCTCTTCTATTACCAGCAGGAAGCTTGCAGTGTCACATAATTCTGCCTCCTCCTCCTTCCTCTGGGGGCGGGGCCAGAGAAGTTGCTCGCACAGCCGGGCCCCTGCAGAGGTCTGCGAGTGGGAGATCTGCAGTTCAGGTAAGGGGGTGGGGGGTTTGAGCGTGTGTGTGTATGTGTGATTAATGGAATGAATGAGTATTTAAATGTTTGTGGATGAGTGTGTGTGTGATAGCATGGATGTGTAAGGGGGGGGGGTGGTAGCATGGCATAGGGAGGCTGTACTCAAACTCCTATCATCCCCAGGTTCCAGCATGTACTGGCTGCCTTGGCTTGATAGGAGTTTGATTGCTGTTAGCAGTTGTATATATACCTCCAGAAATGCTTTTTAACCCCCTATATGCCACTCTGGCATATAGGGGGGTTAAAAGGCATATCATGGGGCAGAGTGGCATATAGGAGGGCATAAGACATTTCTGGAGGCAGAGTGGCATATAGAGGGTTAAAAGGCACATCATGAGGCAAAGTGGCAAATAAAGGGGGATTAAGGCATTTCTGGGGGCAGAGTGGCAACCTTGGGGGCAGATGTGCATAACTGGGGGGGGCAGGTTGGCAAATAAAAGGAAATAAAAAAAAATATATTTTTCTCAATCATAGCTTTTATTAAATATGAAAAAATTGTTTGCATGAATTAATATTTACTAGTAAAAAATTTTTCCTATAGGGTAGTCTTATATTCAGGCTTTTTGTTTTTTTCCTAAATTAATATTTAGATTTTGGGGGGTCGTCTTATAATCAGGGTCATCTTATAATCGAGCAAATACGGTATATAATACCAACAGAATCTTATTTGAAGGTATCCAAGTGATGTATCCGGCAGAAACATGTAAAGGAAGAAAACAATAAAATAGTGTAAGAGGTCGAACAAATATATATAAATGGTAAAGGAAAGATGGACCCTTACATTTCGTGGGGTGTATGTGAGTGAGCGGGAGAGTTTTTTGTCTCCCTGTGTTTGAAAGAACAGTCCCGCGCAGGGCTCTCCACCAAACTCATCCAATCATGTCTTTATGGACCTTACTTTGTGCACTGGGGTACAGTTATGCTGGAAAAGGGCCCTCTTCAAATTGTTCCATCAAAGTTGGAAGCATAGCATTGTCTAAAATGTCATGGTATGTCCCCTTCAGCATGCAAGACATTTTTGACATTGCTAGGCTTCCAACTTTGTTGGAAGGATTTGGAGAAGGCCCTTTTTAATTCCAGCATAACTGCGCCCCAGTGCACAAAACAAGGTCCATAAAGACATGTGTGGATGCGTTTTGTGTGGAAGAACTTGACTGGCCCATATAGAGCACTGTCCTCAACCCCATTGAACACCTTTATACACCTAATGCTGCTGTACAGACACTTAAATTATTTAAAAACCATGTATGTTCCGTTAATTTCCCCCAAAAAATCTTACCTTTTTAATAATGAGCACCATCTTCTTAATCATTACTTAAATATGTTTTGATGATAACCCCACTTTTTATAATTTTGGATGTTTTAATGTGAATGATACATCCGCATGTATTTTTAGGATAGACTATATGCAGCCAACCTTTAATTCTAAGAAAAGAGATTGCATTTCATTCAAATTTCCAGACATATTTTTAAATGGAAAGAAGCTCCCTCATAATTATTTCAAGACTTTAATATAAGAATATCATTTTAAAACTAGGAAAGATATTGCACTTGAATTGCTTTTTAAATGGAAAGAGGAGAATATTTTATTGGAAATATGAAAGTATCTGTTTTTAAATTCGGGCAAATAAAATGATTATAATACTACCATTACAAAACTGCAAAACTCTATTATGCGTTTTGTCTGTGACATTGATTTAATCTGTGTTTTTGTCTATATCTTTTGTTTCTCCTTATGCACCTTAAATTCCAATTTCCAAAGGGCCAATGTTTCACTATTTTCATTTGTTATCTAAGAATACTGTATGTCTTTTAGGAAGGGGCTTTTTTAAAAAATGGGCTGATATCTAAAGGACTATTTGGATATTTTCCCTCGGGTTGGTAACCTTTATGATGCAGGGGCATAACTAGAGTATTTGGCACCTAGAGTGGATCCTGTGGCACCCTCCCCCCCACACACACTTTAAAACGTCATAGCTTCTATCATTATCTACTGGTGCAGACATTGACGGTGGTACAGCATAACTGTTATCATTATATACTGAGGCAAACATTGACGGGGGTACATCATAACACCTATCTGCACCAATAATGCAGCATAACTACATACACTATATACTAAGCCAAATATTGATGTGGTGTAAGCCTACCGCTTCAGTGTCTGGCTTAGGGATGCACCGAAATGAAAATTCTGGACCGAAACTAAAAATTCAGCATTCACTTGGCCAAAACCAAAACCGAAAATAACCTCCCCACCTTTAAAAAAAAAAAAAAAAACCACACTGTTATTAAAAGTAAGTAACACACCAAAACTGGGGAAAAAAATCAAAAACAATATTAATATATATATTTGTATATATAATATATAATATATAATAATAATATATAATATATATAATATATATATATATGGACAGAATAGAATCTGTATGGATATATGGATATATATATGGATATATATATATAGATAGATAGATAGATAGATAGATAGATAGATAGATAGATAGATAGAAGCTATGAAGTTTTAAAGTGGGCATGATAGGAGTGTGATTGCTAACAATCTTCGGTTTCTACTTCTACGCAATGGCACTGGTATCGGATATCATGTCATTATGTATAGAGAGCATGAGGAACATCTTGTGCAATCCACCTGCCTGTTAAGCCTCAGTGCCTTCATCTGGGCAATGAGCACAATAAAATAGAACACCATAATTAATTCTTGTTGATGAAGGGAAACATGGTGGGGTAGGGGCATGAGATTGATCAAAAAGTTAATACTGTGGGGGAAGGAAACTTCATTTGACTTCATTTTGTTTAAATGGTGGTGGGCATAACAAATTCTTGGGGAAAATAAAACTTTATTTTAAAAATTATTTTAAAATCAACTTTACACCTGTTTAATTAAGATTGGGAGTACTAAAAAGATGAATAATAGAAATGTATCGAACTAAGCCTATGAGGCTGCCATTCCACTAATTTCCAGGGCTGTTCTTTTGATTCCCAGTCTACCACTGTATAGCAGTGGAGTCCAGTTTTGGCAGAAGCAAAGAGTTTTGAAAGAGAGTGAGTAAGCGTGTGAGGAAGTATAACTCTCTGCTTCATTTTCATCTCTTACATTGAGGGTCTCTCCTCATTTCGGAGATTTGTATGAATTAACAAAAATGAACAAACCCAAATGCACACATCTAATCTATACATACACACAGTGGATTAACAAACCATGACTGCTCAATGGGATTAATACAGACATGGTTCTTTTGTATTAACCAATAGAGAGTCTGAGCATAATTCACCCTGGCATTGGATGCTCCAGACACTATCATGCACAGGAATCATATTTAAGGAGACAGGAAGGGAACTACAAACAAAGCCACAAGGTACATTGTACAGTGTAGAACACACATTGGGCAATGAGTCCATCCTCAAGGGAAGTTTCTTTACCTGCAGTGGAAACCTTCCCCTGGCAGCCAGCCCTCTCCCCAGCACACATTATCTGGCATCGCTCACCCCACTACATCACTAATAGTCAGTACCTTTACCCTAAACACTACCACCAGCAAACAGCCCTCAACCCCCCACACTGATCAGCAGTTCCTCCTCTACATCACTAATAGGGAACACATATTCACTAAACACTCCCCATGACGAGCAGCTATCATCTCTCTACATACTGATCATCAGCACCACTGTTAGGCAGCAACTCTGCCCTAATGACTCCACCTAGTAGCCAGCCTTGCACATTGATTGTCTCCTCTGCCTCCACATTGATATTAGGCAGGCTCTCTTTCTCCTAAATACCCCCCAGAAGCTGGCCCTCACCCCCACACATTTATTGTCAGCTGTGCTCTCAACACTATCAAGGGGCACCACCCTCCCATCAACACTGGCAATTACTGCTAACACTAGGCAGGGCTTATCGCAAATGGTTTGCCACCTGAACTCTGATTGGACCTTGACCTTGAGCCCCACCCAATGTGACTAGAAGTTTCCACAATGACAAGGCTATGATATATATATATATATATATATATATATACTATAAGAGATGTTGCAGAAAAAATGTTCATCTTTTAAATGTTCCCAGAACCCAGAACTCCAGGTATCTCTCTCTTGTAACTAGAGAGTATCCCTGATGTCTTGTGACATTATACCAGGTGTCTTTAAAAATATATTTTCTATTATTTTCGTCTTGCTTTTTTTTAAAATAGTGAAACTTTGTTTCCCTCTACTCCTACACTGATCTCTGTCCTTCTGATCACACGCTGATGAAATCCCAAGGTCTAAAGTGATCAAGCCTAATGGTAGGGGCAGAGATTTTGCTGGATATCTAAATTGCATCGAGAACAATTCTCAGCAGTAACAACTTTTATTGAAAATGTCAAAATAAATTAAATATGAACCAAGAGTTTCTTATATATGACACACTATAAGTATTCCCTTACCCTGGTTAAACGAATCGGGATTCTTATGGCCAATGATGTGATGTAATTGCTTTTGATGTACATAATTAACAAAAAAGTTTACCTCCATAAATCATTTTTGCTGATAACCACTCTCTATTGAAATCAAATGTTCAAAGTTAAAGAGCAATAAAAGTTTGGATAACTGCTTAGTTACATGAATTATTTGATTTAATAGGTTATAGTATAAGACATTTCACTGTAATAAGTCAGTGTTCAACCACAAATACATTTTCCAGGCTGTGTGGGTTGCATCACCATGTGTCCTTTAGTCTGCTTATTAATAATTATTAACAGTTCTTATATTAATAGATGTCCAGTATAACCACTGTAACTAGATAAGTGGCTAACTCAAGATTTTGCCCGGAGACTTTTAATGTAGTGTTGCTTCTCCTGGTCTCTGGGCCACGGCCAAAACGCTCAGGTCAGGGGAGCAGCCTTTAGACACTCCCCACTCATGTCATTTTCCCCTACAGCCTTGCCTACCAATGAGGTTGGCTCCACCTGCTGACATTGTCAGCCTACCCAATCAGGGAAGTTTCCCGATATGGTCAAGATGCTCCCTGATGGTGCTCACCTGTGGGTTCTTTAGAACTTAATGAGAGTATTGCAAACTTTAATCGTAGGTGCCCTATTACTTAAACAAATAATTTGGGTACGGCTAGAAATACATTACTCTGCTAAGGCCTTCCACACAGTGTGTATTGGGCAATAATCTACATACATTAATTAAATAATGGAGAGATCCTTTGACTATAATGTAAGTAAATAAAAAAATGACCAATATCTACAGCTTGTAAGCAACTCAATGAATACCTGAGCGGTTCCCTTGCATTAACTTGACTCATAGTCAAGTTAATGTGAATTGTTCAGTTTAAATGCAGGTTAGCATTAGTGAGCATGCAAGTCTGACTGTGTCAACTCACATGCACTCACATTTAAGTGAGTAGACCCATCTAATAGGCTGAGGGAAAACACACAAGAGTTGGTTGTTAATATGATATCCCTATAATCACACTAGCCTCAAAGCAGCTAGTCATTGTAGACAATTAAAATAGCAATCTGCAGATTTGTTTTTGTACGGTATTATGGACTGCATTATTTGGATATATATAAACTATTTGCAGACATTCCTCCAAATTATTGCAGAGTAGATGTAGGTCCTTCAGCCACACACATTGCTAACAGATGTATACACTCAAGCATGTAGGCATGACATCTCCATAGACAAACATTGACAGTAGAATGGGTGGTACCAAAGGGCTCATTGACTTTAAACAGGTCCACTGTAAGTGTTAATATTGTGAAGTGGAACTATGTTGGAGTAACAACAGCTCAGTCACAAAGCAGTAGACCATGCACACTCACTGAAAAAACACCCATCTAAGGGATAAATATTGGGGATTCTGTCATACTGTGTGGCCACATATTGCTTAGAAGGCCACTACATCAAAGTACCCCAAGTATGGCGAGTCTTATCTAATTTTTCATGGGTATTGCCTACCATTTCTGAATTAGTGAGACCTCACTACATTTTATGGCCATATAATGTGATGGATTATTTTTGCCTTAGATATGTGTTTTTTTTAATGGTATTGGCTGGGTCCATATCTATCTGCCCACAAATGTACACGCCTTTTTGCCAAATCCACACTTTGCCCATCCCTCCCTGTTCCCATCACCGCACTATAGGAAATGAGAGATAATGGGTGTTACATCATGGCAGGGCTGTTGTAGACTGCACACTGTAGACTGCACAATGCACACTGTAGACTGACTTTGTGCTTTTGGCTGCTCACACAGCTATGCTTGATAAGCAAGAAAGGCAAGCAGAGTAGGGTTGAGCTGATACAGTTCTAGGCCTCTTACAGCCTTATCGACTGTACCCAATGATGGCAGCCCTGAAGTTAATAAAAAAATGTATTATCAATAAAGAGAAACAAGATGTGATATTAACAACTTGTTATTACTTAAGCACAATGTCTGTTTTTCTAGATTACCAAGACCATCTTTATGAGCCCTTTATGATACATAGATGCCTCATTATTCTTAATTGCATATAATCAAAACTGCATCTTCTCAAAGAAAGAAATTTACTGATAATGTCTTGAAAACTATGTGATGGGGGCAGACACATTGCAAGAGTTCAAGAATACCCATGACAGGTATAATGTGAATAACATTATATCTGTAGAGAATAGTGTAGAGAATAAATTATTAAGGTTGGGCTTTTACATAGGAATAAACAGACTAAATGGAACGATCCATTCATTTATGCAGCTGCTTTGTATCTTCATAAAAACAAAAGTCAAAACAGCAACATGTCTTGAATATTCTCTCTGCGCTGTTGCATTATTTTAACTAGTAAAGCAATGATGTCACCCAGCTGTCATAAACATTAAAGGAAAAACACTTTAAAACAGTTCAGTTACGGATAGCATATAAAACAATGTTACTTAGCCATCAGCATGGAAATGGGTACACAGAACAGTGCAATATGCTGTTGAAAACCAAATGTTTGTCTGGCTGAAATGAGAATAAAGGTCTCAATTATTTTTCTTGTTTTTGCTTTTCAAACCATTTTCCTTCTTAGGTCTGTGAAATCGTATATTTCAACTCCAGCTATAATTTGATTTTAAAACATCAGAACATTATCTTTTTTGTTACCGGTTTTTGTTTTTTTTGTATACAAAATAACTCTTATTTCACTTGGCTTGACATGGTACATATTGGCCTCCCTTTCATTTATATGATAATGCATTTCTCTGTCTCTTCAACTCCTTCTAACAATATATGATAACCAACTTAAAAGAACAAAAATGTGGCCCACTTGTTAAAAAACAATATCTAAAGGTCATTGAAATCTTGCTCCTTGCTACCTTTTGTATCCTTGATAATCCAAATCATTATGAGTCGGCAAATTGAAATTTATACTGCCACCATTTGCGTATGCTATCATCACATCAGGATCATAATGATAAAAGGTAAAATGGTGAGTGGAAAATACTAGCAATCATGAAGCTTAAACAGAAATAACACAAGTTATAGAACCAAGTGATATTCATTCCAACAGCTATTTAAAAAAATTGCAATAACATTTTCTTTTGTCTTTTTTGTCAAATTTTCCTGGAGCCTTTGTTGACTTATTCTCACAAACAAAATACACATACATGTTGCTTTCAATAGGGAAAAATAGGAATACTCAGGGCCCTAACACATGCTCCATCTACCGGTATGTATAAATATTTTGTTACTGTGTGTGCAGGAAGAGCTTGGGGTACCAAATGTACACCTCACAAGGGATATATATATAGTGTTAGAGTCAGTCAGTGTGTGTTAGAGTATATTGTTGGATTGTGCATGTAAAGAGTGTGGTGTTAGCATGTGTGCGTATATAGAGTTGTGGTGTCAATGTATAGAGTTGTGGGTGTCAGTGTATGATGTTATCGCGAGTTTGTGTGTTGGAGTGAGGAAGAGGAAGAAGAGGAAGAAAATGAGCAGGATAAATAATGTATATTATGTAAGTGTGTGTGTGCTTGTATGTATGCATGTTGGTTAAAGGGGGCCCTAAAGACATACTGCAACCACGCGCCACTAACCTTAGGCTGACCCTTGTTCTCATAAGATGTGATTATGGGAGGATCTTAAGGTAGAGTGATGTGTGGGACAATGGGGTGTATATGGGACAACCAGATGGGAAGGGCATTGGGGCCCAGGCAAGATTTCTGATGTTAGTCCTGGTAATAATGATTAAAGATTTTAAAAGTGTTCAACACAGGTTACTCCTGTTCTTGTTACTTGGATATATTTTAGCAAACAAAGTATCAAATATAGTTGTGTTATTTGTTGGTTTTCTACTGGAGCACCATACCTCCGGAGTGTATATTTTTTCCCATTAATTGTAAACTTTTTGTCTATTCATACACAACATATTTTCTTGAAATATCCTACATACTAATAAATTATATAACATATCCAATCTTGTGCAATGGTTTGTAAGGTCAACAAATAACTATATTTCATAGTTTGTGAGACATTATTTTGTGTAAGCTTTTTTTAAGATGTATATATTCATGCAGCTTTAAATACCACATGTTGAGCATATAATTGTTTCAACAGACCCTAAAATATTAATCTTGGTTATCCACAAAAATGTCTGTGCTGTGTTAGTGTATAAAATAGTCTTGTGCATTTGAATTCATATGAATTGCAAATTTACTGAATTTTGGTAAATTCAGTGGATTTGTACAAATCCTCAAAAATGAGGCCAGACTCTCCACGAATCGGAAGAAAAATAAGCAAAAGCTCCAAATTTTTTTCTGAAATTTGTGGATCCACATTCATTCACACTCTCACTCACTCTCTCACATTCGCAGTTTCATTCACGCTCTCTCTCACGTTCTCTAAATGTTTCCCCTACTTCTCTGATGACCAGTTCCGCTTCTGCATCTTCTTCCACATCTTATTATTTTTCATCTTCTGCCTTCTCTTGTCTATTCTATCTTCAATCGGGGAAAGTAAGTCACCTCAAGTTAAAAGTATTCACTCACATTCAACTGCAGATATAAAAAAGAGACATTTTACAGGACACTAGAAAAAAAAGTGAGGGAACAAGAAAAAATATATGCAAGCACATTACTGTGTAAAGTCCTCTCCTCAATCCTCCAGTCCGTGTAGAGTACGTCACATTGCATCACTTAAACTGAGGGCAATATGGGAGCACTTGCAGTGATCTTGTCTCCCTTGTTTGGAAGATCGGGGAGAGGACATCACTTCAAGCCATGTCATTGTGGCAGAAGTTCCTGCCGGGTTATGTCTGTGAAGATGCGGCCGAAGATAGAAAGTACCAGATTGAAGATCGATGAGAAGGAAGATGTGGAAGAAGATGCAGAAGTGAAAGTGGTCGGCAGAGATGGTAGGGAAACATTTAGAGAGCTTGAGAGAGTGAAAATGTAAGTGAATGCGGGCCCAAGAATTTTGGACAATAATTTTGAGCTTTTTGCTTTGTCTTCAGTATGATTCCTGGGAGGAGGGGGGTATGGCCTCATTTTCAAGGCTTTGTATGAATCGCCAAATTTGCAATTTGTACATATCCGTGCACAAGTCTAGTAAATACTTTTTGTTATTTCCTATATTTTAATGATCTATTCATTTGGCACGCTAAGTAATAATTTTATAGGACTGAACATTTTCCTATCTCCAGGAAAACAGAATTGATTACACGTGTACAACAGCCTCTGGAGAAGATGATCATTTGTTCTCTAACAGGAAAAAAACATGCATTCATAAATGTGAAATTAGTTTGCAATTCAAATTCCTCCGAAGGTCACAAATTCATTAGGTTCTGTTGGAGAATTACAGATGTATGGCCAATTAGAGAGTCACTAAAGTACATAAATTACAGGTAGGAATTGCTGTCCCTGAAGAGCATTGGGGTGAGGAGAAGAGATTGAGAACCAAGAGAAAGATGTGTGTCATACGCAAGGAATGGCTGAGCGACTGTGCAAATTCTTAATATATAACAACAAATATAAAGTGTGTTGTTATATAATCCGATTTAGGGTGTCTTAAAGGGTAACAGCTTAAGTATGGTTTGAAGCATTTTTCTTAAATTAGCGGTAATACTCAAAAATTCTTCATATAGTACATGAGAAATATTAAAGATTAGTGTTCATTTGGTTTGGCAGTTAGTAGACCCAATATTACTTATCGGCAGCTTTGGAATCCAGACTGAACCGAATCTGCTAGGGGCATGTAGTCAGTTTGTAATACGAATGTATCAGGGATACGTTGTCCTAGTTATTTGCTAAATAATAAAAGTGACATTATTTTTTTCTGGGACGGAAGGGAGTAGCTTTTGTTAGCTTCTGTGTAAAGCTGATAAACAATATACGTTGATGTGTGTAACTAGACAAACATTTCATTGGATATTGGCTACAATAACTTGGTTTTATCACATGTCTGTGGAAAGTTATAGCATGTCATTTAGAAACAACAGCAGAAACACAGCTAGTACTGGCAGGTGATAAATGGACCCTTTGAGGTAGGTTATATTTGAAAAGACTCACTGATTAATATAGTACAGGTTTGTTTGGTGAAAACAGTTTTTATTTTAAACAATCAACATTCTAAACAATGTATGATTGAAATTTATATTTGTGTTTTAAAGTTTTAAAACAGTTGGCTAGTTTGATAGTTTGCACTTGTAAATATTTGCAAGTCACATGATCATTTGCATGGAGCGTAGCTTACTTCATTGTTGTTCACTACTAACTGCATATAAAAGATACTCATAATATTTTATCAGCAATGGGGCATCAAAATGATTTGTATCTTATCTGTCATCATTAATGTGATTAGTGAACTGTGTGATCGGTATAGGCCGTGGAGGCTTTAAGTGAATGCTTTTTGTGTGAAGGGATAAATAATAAGTATAAGATAAAGTTCTGAGAAGAAACAGCAATATGGTTTCATAGTACTACTTGTGATATTTGGAATTAAGATAATCTGCTAATTATTAAGGTGGTATTTTTTATTTTTAATTAATTATTTTGTCCATGTGTTTTGAGAAATTAGCTAAAATCCTGGAGACAGTTGAGAAAAGCATTTAATTTTGATGATACCTACCTTTTTTTGCAGAGAACAACTGTGTGAACCAACAGTTTAAGTGTTAAACCTATTCAAAGTCAATAACCTCATATTGAATCGAAAAGGTTTGCTGTTTTGTTTTAACAAATAGCAATACTTCAGAATAAAAATTGTACCACACAAGTTATATCTCACTAAAATATGATGTTTGGATTTTCTAACACCTTTGAAAATTGTGAATGAGGTTATGTCTAGCACATCACAATTCAGCAATTATATTTCCTACTGACAACCAGTTTACAGTGGCAGAATTTGTTCACATGTGTAGGGAGCAGTATTCCTATAAAGCTTAAATATTTCAATGTTCTTTTCCAGGTTTGATATAGTAGTTTGGCAGTGCTTCTACCTACTAATACTCCTGGGTATTAGAGTATAGTCTACTTGGACACATGTATCAAACACAAAACAAGAATTGGATACTATAATGTAAAGCTTGTTGGAAAACAAAAGAGTATTACCTTTATGTCTTAGGTTAGAGTAAGAACATGAACATTTCAATATCAATAACTATGTCTAAATCAACCTCATCCAAATCACCCTCAAATGATTAGGAACCAATCCTTGTGTCTTTTTTCAGTTCCCTGGGGTAATGATGGAGGTAGTGCTACCACTTAAGTGGATAGTGGTGGTACTGGTACTTTTAGTTGGACTACCTATGCTGTACCTATCATTATACTTAGGGCCTGGTCTGTTAATAATTCTAAGTGCCTTCCTTTGACACACCAGACATTGATGGTTGTACAGCATAATTCTCATCACTATATACTGAGCTAGGCACTGATAGTGGTACATCATAACTCTCATCACTATATACTAAGCAAGGCATTGATGGTGATACTCCATAACTACATCGGCAAGGAGGTTTGAATCTCCCGACAAAACATGTCATGTCGTCACTGCCGGTGTCAGGAAATCAAGCGCCAAAGCGGATTGCCACGCAGCCGGAGGTCTCCCTTTCCTGCGCGGCGGCTGTTGCTGGAGTGGCCGTGTGGTGGAGGGGGGTCTCCCTATCCTCCGTGGTTGCTGCTGCTGAAGCGGCTGTGCGGTGGATGGGGGGTCTCCTTCTCCTCCGTGGTGGCTGCTGCTGAGGCGGCTGTGCGGCGGAGGGAGTATTGATTATTTGGACTGTGCACCACATCCGCACCTAGTATGATGGGGCTGATTAAACATATGCACAAATCACTACTTTTTAAAAGAAACACTTTTATTACTATGCACTGAATTTGAAAATAAAATTCATGTAGGCAATAAAATTACCGCTTTGATGAACAGAAATCTAGCAAACTCAGAGATATATTTGAGCAATAATATATTTTGTATCATCAACAACACAATATATAATTATACATTATGTTATTCTCTTGCTTGGTAAAACATGAAATACTGAATATTATTTGCTTCCAGTACTTCATTTGTATCTAATAAGTGCACTGAATAATATATAAAATGCACCCCAGAGATATAAAAATATAATTTCAAAAGACAAGTATTTATCTTGACTCATAAAGTTTATATTACTGAAGGTTTGTCAGCATTTTAAGTAGTGAAGATAAAAAATGCCATCAGCTAGCTACTTCTTAATTCATTAAGGTTTTTATGTCAAGAAGATTAGGTTCTTTATATTGGGTGAGGAAAAGTGAGGAATAATGTCTTAGAGTAATCTATTCAAAAGATCTAAAGTGTAGGGTGTGATTGGGTAAAATTCAAAGCATCTGTCACCTAAATAATAGACATTTTTTATAGTAAGTTGTGGTAACATTTTTTAAAGTCTGCTTAAATTATTATGCATAAAATAAATAGTCAACATAGGTTTTCTAGGTTGAAAAGGTAGGTAAGTAAGGGATAGCCTAGCCCTAAGTAGCAGTGCTCCAGTCAGGGGCGTAACTAGAAGCCTCAGGGCGCCGGTGTGAGAATCTGTTAAGGCCCCCCCACACCCACCTCCCCCAAAAAAACATTTTTACACAACGTCACAGCCATTGATGGTGTGGTTCTGGAAGTATAAAGGACAACCATTAATCAACATTGTTTATTAAGCATCCCTCCCTTCAATAAAAAAAAAATCATGATTTATAAACAACTATTTTTGAGGGGGTTAGATATAAATAACACACAATTCATCCACATATTAATTCATTTCTTACTTTTTATCTCCCCTCTCCCCCTCTTCTCACACTATCTAGGAGAAAAAGGAAATATTTTCACAGTTTCACCTATAAAAACGTAATATAACCAGTGCAAATAGAAAAAAACCCTCCAAAATTGTTTTTGTCCTGTTTTTGGAAACACCTCATATGCCTGGTATTTTCATTTATTTTGGCACTTACAGGGTTAAATATGAATGACACGCATTGCTGTTTCTAAAAAAAAAAAATTTAATTGTGGTTTGCTGGGAGTTGTACCCTAATAGTGGTTACACAAAAGTATATATTTTTAGGTCAGTGCTGTTATATTTAAAATGTTTATTTTTAATGATTTTTTTATTTTTATTTTTTTTAACTCTTTCAATGCTGATGCACCATAAAAGCACAGCATTTACTGATATTTAGTCCCCACAAGCTTGCTGCATTGAAGGGGTTAATTGAGCAAGGGAGGGGGTGGGGGCTGGTCTCCGGTAGACCGGTGATTGCAGGGAGGAGTCTCCTACAGGAGTGATCAAAGGGCTTGTGGGGGCCTGTTTTTGCTGTTGCTGGTCTGCCAGGCAGAAGCAGAGCCCGTACAAAACAGGTATTTACCCCATTGAAGGGGTTAACGCTGCACTGACGCTCTCATGTAACCATGGCGTACCAGGTACGTCCTGGTCTTGAAGGGGTTACATTCTCAGTCACATCACTGAATGGCTTCAGGGCAGCCACTACTTGCTCTATTAATGTCCATTCCACAATTCCCAAATGGGATGGACCCCCACAATGTTCTCTTTAGTAGACAAGGGGTCAAGGTCTGCTCCATTAGGTCCATGGTGGCGTTCCAGAGGGTGACTTCATCTTGACGTTGACAGTGGTAGGGTAGATCTGCCTATTCCTGCTCCTCTCTCAACTGCTGGATTTCCTTCACACTATGATGAAAGTGCTTGGCAATCTTACAGCACTTTTCAATCAGTTTTGACAGTATACACTGCCCATCAGTTGGAATAAATGTCATACCACCAGGTGTAGTATATGTGCCGGTCAATGCAAACCCACACCATCGATAATCATTTTCAAAACATTTTTTTTTTTTATGCCCGTAAGTCACCACTATACTCTTTTCTACTGCTGTGCCTGCCTGTGGTCCAATCCGCTGCACCATCAACATACAAAGAGCTGCCAAAATGTTGGCTGCTGTGTACTGCTCATCCATAACCTCAGCAAGGAGTATAAAAGATCTTTAACCCTGATGCCCCAGTTCCGCCCCTCATGTCACCCCATATGCCTACACCAGCTACAGTCATACTATCCTCCAAATGTTTGGGCAGCCACCAGAGTCTCATCAGTGAAAAAAAGACATGCTGTGCACTAGTGGCGCACCATATGTTGTAGGTGAAGAGGATGGTTTGTCCAGCTGCCTTGGACAACTCGTCCTTCCACAACGAGACACAAGACTGGTAAAGAGAGGGCCCTACAGTCCTGCTGAAGGTTGTGTGGCAAGGGAAGCGGTAGTAAAAAGTGAGGGTCTCTAGCAGCTCCAGAAGGGCTTCCACTTAATCACGGAGAAGAAAGCACCTATTCTGATGATTTGGAATGGAAATGGAATGATCCACCAGCACTAAATTATTGAATTGACTTTGGTAGATGAGCATTGATTGCATATTAACCTCAGCTTCCAACTATGTGTCTATAACTGCTACTGACAAGCAATGTTCCCTCTAATTTTTCTTAGGTGGTGTGCGCAGAAAATTTCTCTTGTGCAAAATTTTTCCCAGAGCCAAAATTTTGTGCGCACAATATGCTTCTGCAAATGTTAAATTTAAATTGTTATTCTATATTTTTGGTACAGCTCGCTCATGGTTAATAACACTACATTATAGTGTGATAATGTAGTATTAGTTACACAACAGTATTACTCACTGTAATGTTTTTTTAAAGGTGAAATTCTCACTGCATAAGTAAATTATGAGCGAATCACAAGCGGAGGCTCCAGGCCGCATAAAGGATAAAAAAAATTGGGAAAAACTGTTGTGCGCAGGGGTGTACCTAGAGTATTTGGCACCTGGGGCGGATCCTGTACATGGGACCCCCACACACACACTCTTTAAAACTGCATAGCTTCTATCGTTAGGCAAACATTGACAGGGGTACAGCATAACTTATTATTTACTAAGGCAGATATTGACGGTGGTACAACATAACACCTATCACTATATACTGAAGCAGACATTGACCGTGTTACAGCATAACTGCTATCATTATATACTGAGGCAAACATTGACGGTGGTACAGCATAACTGCTATCATTATATACTAAGGCAAACATTGACGGTGGTACAGCATAACTGCTAACATTATATAGTGAGGCAAACATTGACAGTGGTACAGCATAACTGCTATCACTATATACTGAGGCAAACATTGAGGGTGGTACAGCATAACTGCTATCATTATATACTGAGGCAAACACTGACAGTGGTACAGCAGAACATCTATCACTATATACTGAGGCACACATTGACCGTGGTACAACACAACACCTATCACTATACATTGAGCCAGACATTGACAATAATGCAGCATAACCCCAATCACTATATACTAAGCCAAACATTGATGTGGTATAGGCCTACCACTTTAGTGTCTGGTCTAGTATCTACCTACCTACCTATCTATATATATATATATATATATATATATATATATATTTATTTATATCTATATACCGTATTGGCTCGAATATAGGCCGCACTTTTTTCCCCCACTTTAAGTCTTTAAAGTGGGGATGCGGCCTATATTCGGGGTCTAGCGCCCGACACCCGGGACATGCAGTCCCGGGCGCCGGGCAGGCAGCGGGGTTAGGATACAGTTCCCCCGCAGCGGTGCAGGGGACCTGCATCCTACTCCCCGATACGCTCAGACAGCCTCCCCTGCCAGCACTTCCCACGGGGGCGGGGGTGCCGGCACGGGAGGTTGTCTAAGCGCATAGTGCGGACCGTCCGCACGATGCGTTTTACCTCTGCCACACCCCCCCCGGACTTACCGGAGCAGACTCCCGGGTGTCTTGCGGGGCCGGCGGAGGACACCGGAAGTTGTATTGCGTAGATGTCCCCCGCCGGCCCCGCAAGACACCTGGGAGTCTGCTCCGGTAAGTCGGGGGGGGGCAGAGGAGGACAGTGGCAGCATATCTCGGGGGGGGGAGGAGGACAGTGGCAGCATATCTCGGGGGGGCAGAGGAGGACAGTGGTAGGATATCTCGGGGAGGGAGGACAGTGGTAGCATATATCGGGGAGGGAGGACAGTGGTAGCATATCTCAGGGGGGGCAGAGTGGCAGCATGTTTTTTGGGTGTTTTTTTAAAGAAAAAAACTTTTTCTTTAAAAAAGCACCAAACTTTTAGGGTGCGGCATATATATACGGGGGCGGCCTATATCCGAGCCAATACGGTATATATATATCTATATATATATCTATATATATATCTATATATATAGATATATATATATATATAGATATATATATATATCTATATATATATCTATATATCTATATATATATATATATCTATATATATATATATCTATATATATATATATCTATATATATATATATATATCTATATATATATATATCTATATATATATATATATATAGATATATATATATATATATATAGATATATATATATATATGCACTGAAATGAAAATTCTGGACCTGAAAATTTAGCATTCACTTGACTGAAACCGAAAATGACCTCCCACACACGTTTAAAAACAAAAACAAAAAAAACACTTTAATTAAAAGTAACACACCAAAATTAGACAAAAAAATCAATAACATATATATATATATGATAAACAGCAATCACACTCCTATCATGTCCAGGTTCTAGCATGTACTGGTTGCTTGGGCATGATAGGAGTGGGATTGCTGTTAGCAATCATATATATATATTAATATTGTTGTCGAATTTTTCTGTCCAATTTTGGTGTGTTACTTACTTTTAATAAAGATGTGGTTAACACACCAAAATTGAACAAAAAAATAGAATTGCTAACAGCAATCTCACTCCTATCCTGCTGAGGCAGCCAGTACATGCTGGAACCTGAGCATGATAGGAATATGATTACAGCCTCCCTATGCCATGCTATCCCCCCCACACACTTACACATCCATGCTATCACACACACACACACTCATTCACAAACATTCAGTTTAAACTACACCCATCACTCTCACACACTTACTAATTCACTCTCACAGAATGTTTTCCTACCTGTCACTTTTCCTCCTCTTCGTTCTTCCTCTTCTTTCAGTGCAGTGGAGGCGGTGGGCGTGGCTTCAGTGCTGTGCGCCGGGATACGGCATCAAATCCCGACGCACAGCATCAGTTGCCACGCGCATCGCAAGGGAGCAGGATCGGAGGTCTGTATTAACAGACCTCCCGCTCCCTTGATTTTTTTTAAGACGGTTAGAGGGAGATCCTTGAGCCTGCACCTCTAGCGGCGGACATTACTGTCCGTCTCTGGAGGGGTGCCGTGCACACAACCAGTAGCGGACCGCCCCCCGTTCGGTACGCTACTGGTTGTGCGCACAATTTTTGTTTGTGTGCGCTCCCTCTTAAAGCTATGTGCGCGCGCACAAGCGCACAGCTTAGAGGGAGCACTGCTGACAAGTTAAAATGGCTTTTAGCACCTATATATCTACAACTTGTCCCTTCCCCTTGTAAATTCGGATTGGCCAGAGTGAAAAAGTAAGGGGAAAAATCCCACAGGTTTTTGGACCTACTGATCACTACCATCCCCCATTTTTTGGCTACTTTTTGATTCTGTCAAATATTTCTGGTTCAGCACAAGGGTTGAGCAAATCTCTTATGGTTAGTTATGCTTCCCAGTTATATCATATGCCAGAAGTTAATGCATTTTAAAGAAGTGTGTTATATGAGCCTTTTTTGAGGAAAAGACAACTTATAATATAACATTTGTGAAGAAACTGCGAAGTCATCGATTTTGCAGAAATGTAGACATGGCTTTGAATAGTGTTGCTTTTTAAAGCAAACCCGAAAAAAGTGTGTGGTGTTACAAGCTAATGTGCACATTCACATGGCATACATCGAATTTAGATTATTATTAGCGCCCTAATTAAGTTTCTACGAACTCTCTAGATCTGCCTGGAGGTTATGGGTATCACAGCTGATTACTGGATCTCAGGACCAGGTTTTTTTCAGCCAGTGGGGGTGGAGTGATTGGGTTCTTCCTATGCTCTTTTTAACTTTTTACATCTAGCCATGCTTCTGCACATTCTTGGTTCCCATATGGAGATGGAAGGGAAGACCTCCAAATAGAGTCAGTCCAAACAGGGCCCTGAGCAAGGAGGCGCTTTGTTGCCCAGCAAAAGCAGACATTGTCTTTTTTTCTACTAATAAACTGAGAATGACAACAGAGGCATAAATCTCTTCTGCACATCCTACACCCATCGTGGAGTCTTCTGTTGCACTTAACACAGGCTTCTTTCCCCCTTGCTCAAGTATGCACTATATTGGTAACCTACACTAAAGGCCACCCCTTTTTGGCCTTTTTAACACTCTGACCCTGTACCAGTAGGTAGATCTAATCCAGTAGCTGGGACCCTAAGGGGAGTGAGGAACTTTGATAAGAGACAGTTGATCAGCATTCCCATCCAGAATTCTGGATTTACCCAGTTTCACTTGCTGAATCAAAAACACATTTTTTGTATGACACTCCACATTTGTATTTGATGATGATGTTTTAATGATTATTTATTGTACTATAATCTGTTATTGAAAATAGCTCGTTAATGCAACACATTTTATTTTATTGTTAGAATGCACTGTGGGTTTGTTGTGTTTAGCTTCCTTTGAACATTGTAAAAGTATTGGAAAAACATTTAGTTCGGTGAAAAAAGTCTGTAATCTGAAAATATTATCTGTGTTGACATTGAGGCTTGATCCAAGAAAAATTAAAATAAGGACTGCAGCGTTTCAGGTCTCCACCACCATCTCCATGGAATCTCACCGACTTCTATGCAGCAAAACAGGAAGGATGGAAACTTCTGCAGGAGCAAGCAAATAAACCTACATGGTGTGCAAAAATATTTATTTATTACAGGTTTGTAATCTACCACATAGCACACAGGAGGGGTATATTGCCCAGAGGGGAAACATTATGAAATACCTAGCACGTTTTGCTTATTCATAGGCATTTACCACTAGGTTTTACAAATGCTTATTTGTATTGTCGATTATCTGATGACCATATAACCCTATAGAACAAAGTAGTACATAATATAATATAATATATTTTGTAAATATTCAATCATAATTGCACATCCCCCAAAAATACACGTATAGAGGCGGTATACCCTTGCTGAGTTTGTACCTTTATCTTGATCCATGAATATGCTGGCAATTCTGGATCCTGTTTGCTTAGGCCAAAGGTGTAGAGGACCTTACCTGATGGTTTACCCAGGCAGATGTGACAATGACTATAGCAGAAAATATAACTAAGGTCAGATAGAATGCCTATGGGTGCATTTATTCAACCCAGATTTTTCTCAGGACAAAAAGAACATTATTCAGACATTGCATTTATAAATCTTTTTACCTATGACATTCAATGCCATCATGATAGATTTAATGTGACCAAATCATAACATAATGTAATTGTACTAAGGATATGAAAGCAGAGTTCATTTAATAACAATCAGGTATGAGATTACTACACCAAATAATCAGAGACAGAGTAAGAATCATAATTATTGAAAATGTTTATTAGATAGACAAAACCAAGCTAGATTTATATAAACATACCTCTAAAAGGCTGTTGTAACAGCAACCTCTGGACTCACAGAATCATCCTTTAGCACTCAAGAGAGGAAAACCTCCACTGCAGGAAACCTCTGGGGAACCATGGCATGAATGACTGCCCTTCCCTCAGGGCATTTAGAGGTTACTTTGATAAGGGACAGGGTATTAGTCATTAATCTAGCACTCTAATTGATTATGTACTGTGTAGTATTTTAGTATAGGATAGCAAATATAAACTGCTATTAATGCACATTTTTTCAGGCATCATTCAGCTAACTTTGGTGTGTTTCACTTCATGCCAATATTCATAACGGTGTTGTGAATTAGTGGCACAGTTTATGCAGCTAAGTATGAATCCATTTAATCAGCAACCCTAAACAATAACATTTGATCGATTGAATTGAATCTAGCTTCTAGTTTCATCAACTCATAAAAGTCTCAGAAAATGAGGAAGGACACTAACCAAAAACAAAGAAAAGAGCTCTGAATTTTTGTTTGAGTTTTGTTGGTTCTTTCACTCTCACTCACGCTCTTTCGCACTCCCACATGATCATTTATGTTCCTTCTATGCACTCACAAATTGTCGAGATCACAGGAGTTGATCACAACCAATCATTTTATTCCTCCGTTCTAAAAACAAAAAACTCAATGGCATAGTATCATAAAGTATGCTTTGCAAACAGTGAAGAGACAGAGTATATTGCACAATCCCATGTGCAGACAGCGCAAAACTAGCAACAAACAGATAAAGTGGAGTAGATGACAACCATCTGAAGTTTCCCTGGGTTGTACCCAGCTTCTTTAGGAGGTAATATTAAAATAATAAAAAAAATATCCAGTTCCTGGTATCTGTATATCTCTCAATAGTCTCCATACCTCTATAACTTCCTTTTAAACAAGATGACACCTATCCATATTACTGCATAAAATCAAATATATAAATACATTAACAAGTACACAAATAGTTAAAATCTACGGGAGGCTATGGAGACATAAGGAGGACCTTATAAAGTGGCCAGTGAGTGTATATATATATATATATATATATATATATATATATATATACATACAAACCTACACACAATACATAAAACCACATAAAAATGTATATGATTAATACAGTCACGAAAAGAGAGAAAAAAAACAATATTTATTCCATAAATCCTCACATAGATTTGTTAGGTACCGATCTAAAAACAAAATAAAAAAAACAACAAGTTATATAAATGCCAAAATATCTCATTCTGTATTAATTCCTTATCCAGTTTCTTTTCTGGAAAGGGTGAACACTTTCTTTGGTTGAAATCTACACGTTTTATATAAATTATACCTTCCACATTTGTAATATCCCTTTATACCTTTATCCAAATTATCCAAATGATTAGTTATAGGGGAATTTGCAGTAATATTAGATAGAACACTGGGGGCTAAAATCAGCTGTTTGATTTCTTTAAAAATTATTTATGGAACCGGGGGTAATATATATATATTTTTATTTGCCAGAGGGACTCAAATCCATTCCTCCATGGCTGCTCAGAGTGGTTGCCTCAGACTCAGACAACTGCTCTGAACAACTTGGCTTCAAAGGAACAGGGATTTGAGCCCCCCTAACAAAGGGCAGGGCAAGGTACACCTCAAAGCAACTTGGCCTGGGGAGACCAATGGCTTCGGGGTCAGAAGCCAAAGGTTCGTAAGAGCGACTCTATTGGTTGTTGCCAAGGGGCCCATCTGCCATCGACCAAGCGCAGCTGCTCTTTATTGGTTAATGCCAGAGTATCCTGGTACCCCTCGCTCTGATGAACCTTTAAAATTTAAATCCTGACACCTAAGCCTTTGGTTTCCCCATGCCAAGTTGCTCTGAGGTGTACCTTGCCCTGCCCTTTGCCACGGGGACTCAAACCCCTGTTCCTCCCAAGCCAAGTTGCTCAGAGTGGTTGCCTCCTGCCAGCGGCCAAAACAGTTTCACAAGATTCAGCTACACCAAGATCGGCAGCAGCCCCGTGTGGCCCCTCCCTAGGCATTAACGTCTGCCATACACTGTATGGCGGGGGACGCCTGATTTAAAAAGATTTGTTGATTGCCTTCCAAAGCTTAAATTGTGTCGCTGAAATGCCCGATGAGCATTCGGCAACACTGAAAACCCACCCAGGGCCACTGTTTTGCCTCTCACAAGATGGCTGCGTCCTTTTCTAAAACAAGTTTATTAAACAATGTGATTAGTAAAAAAATATAAAAAATAAAAATGGAAAAATAAAAATTGTTACAAAAAATAAATAACAATGTGGTAACATTTAAAAATAATTATGCAGTGATGTCACCATCAAGGAAGTCCAAAAATATATAAGAAAGTTTATTTGTATAAGCAAGTGCTAAAATTAGCACTATATCTTCCCAAAAAACCTGAAATGGATGTCTCCTTAAAAAAATGTATGGTTCGATGGGGTAAATTACATTTTCTAAGATGTCCCAAATAGGGCATAGGCACAGACTGACCAGATGTCAAAAAGGAAGGGAAAAAAATGCACCTGCCAAATGTGGCCTTTTAGCCCCCAAACAACGAGACAAGCCCATGCATTGGTATTTTATTATGCAGTTTTATTTTATTATGCAGTATTTTATTATGCAGTTGGCTGCATGGAACTATGGCATACGGATCTTTCTGACCAGTGTCTACAATAATACCTGGTGTTGAGAAAGACATGGTACAAAAAGGTGCCCATTTACCTCACCCAGTTGCCATGTTCAACATGTACATGCTGTATAAGAAGTCTTTGAGGAGTCCACTTCAAACATGCCAGATGAAATGCCCTGTGTCTTACCGCCAGACATTTTCCTTGCACATTTTTGCACAAAAAGTATTCGGAAGGACTCCTGATACCGCTATCATTCCTGCCCCTCTTTGTCAGGACTATGCGTCGATGACCTTCCCCGACTGTCAGAGAGAATTCTTACCGGCACCGGTGCGGGGAACTCTGATCTCTGACACCCGGGGAAGGTCTGCGCGATGGACGCAGACAACCCCCGCTGCTAGCCACACCTCCTTCCGGCTGTAGCGTAAGTTGTCTACACGAATCGTGTAGACATCTACACGCTGCCCCGGCTACACACCGGGGACTCAGAAGCACCGGTAAGTGGGGCGGGGGGGACAGGAGGATCCAAGTCCCCTGCAGCTGCGGGGGATCTGGATCTTAGTCGTCTCATAGTCAGACCTATTCGAGGTCTGATTATAAGGCGACCCCGATTATAAGACGAGGGATATTTTTCAGAGCATTTGCTCTGAAAAAACCCTCGTCTTATAATCGAGCAAATACGGTATTATTTTCCTGGGGAAATCGAACAAGGATTGGCGAAACGCGTTGTGAGAGAAGAGAGAGAGACACTAGATCAGACACTTTACAGTTTCTAAACGGACAGCTTTGAAAGCGTTGATGCACATCTTTCTTCATGTTGTGCCATTTTCAACTGTAAGTGCATCCAGATCTTTCTGATTATTTTATCGAAGATAGTGCACTATTGTAGTTCATTTATCTTACAGATTTTAAGAAGCAATTAAAAAAGAATCTTTTATTGAATCCTTTGATGGGTCCATTTTATCCAGCCTGTTTGTGAGTAGATCTTACACCATATAAAACACTATACTAGTCTGAATATATTGCACCATTATCCCTTTTTCCCTTATTTATATGCGCTCCATGGTTCGTTGTTTGGTATTTACACACCCTAAGTGTTTTTGGTAGCAGCAGACATTTGGGGAGTATCTTACTCATTTATATTTATTTCACATTTTATTCACCACATGAGATTTAGGTTCTTTTTGTTACATCTTGTTACCTGTAATGTCCATAAAACCACAAAAACCTATTCATGTGGGGTATTTCTGTAATCTGGAGATGTGTTGAACAATTTAGGTTGGATTTCTTGACCATAACACATACCCTGTGTCAAAAATCCTCAGCCACACAGACCTCTTGGCAGTGATTGGCGGCCAAATGTTTTGGTTGTCCAAATGCTCCTGATGACATACTCTGGGTTGGGTTTTGCTTCTTGGTTTAAAAATTAGAATTGTAATCCCATCATACCAAATGTAAAAGTTCAACAGTTTTAAATCCAATATATACACTTTATAATATGTTCCCTATAATTCATGGGCATTTTTTTTAATTTGGGTATGAAATTATCTGCCCGTTGCACTCTCTCTCATGCTATATTTTTTATCTGCTGTCTTTGTCTGCATCTCCCTAGACATAAACTAGCAGAAACTTCTGCCAAAGTGGCGGCGCTTGTGGTGATGTCCTCTTCCCAATCCTCCAATTGGAGGAGAGGACATCACCGAAAGCAGCAGAATTTTGCCCTAACTTGAAGAGAAGGGGTGTTGTCAGGGGCTTTAGGCTGTCTATCAGTGAGAAGGCTCAAACATTTAAAAAGAAAATAAATGAGGAATAAATGTGTAGACAACATACTTTTATGTTAATGGATATACAACCATTATTATTATTTATTTATAAAGTTTTAGTTAATTTGGTGACAGGGGGAATGGAAAACAATGCACTGCTTTGAAGAAATAAAATAGGCAAGAAATAAAAATCAGATTTTTGATTACCGGTTGTAATTTAGAAAGAGATGCTAACAACTGTAATTTGTTCCAAAACTGTTATATTAGTAGTAAGAAAATTAATTTGAGAGTGACCCTGTATCTGGCTGTATTTCATTTTGCTGGATACTAGGACCAGATTTAATTTGTTTATCTTAATCTCACATGACATTATGAAATTGCACTTTTTCATCATGTTTACACCTGCCATCTCTAATGTATTAGCAGGTGTGAGATTTATGAGGAGAACACATGAGACCTGCCACAGTTAATCAAATTTGCAACCTTTCAGATACACTGCATAGTCTTTTCCTCAATTAAATCTGATTTTGTTTATATTAAATTCAAAATGTCTTCCTCTAAAAAGTTGAAGTCATGTTTTAAAATATATCTTGCTCATTAGTCATTGTTATTTTTACATCATTGTGATGACTTCAACAGTAATCCCATTAGTAGACACAGCATTATTGGACAGATGAACACAAATGTTGTGTAATCATTTTTATGTAAATAAATAATTATAATATTGAGTTATTTAGCTTGTTGCAGTGCTAAATTACTTAATATATTGTAAATATTATTTTCCTGTAATTGTCTTATTATACTAGTTTTCATTATGACTTATTTCCTACATGTCGCTTAGGCCTTACCCTTGTCTGGTTGATATTAAAAATGAAAACTAGATGTAATTACATAAATGGACATATTTGATTAATTTAAGTGCTGTAAAATATATAATTAAACTGGTCCTGCAAACAGAGCAACATTTCATGGGAATGTATCATAAATGTGGCGGAAGCCCCAAGTGCACAAGCATGAGCAAGCACTGAGAGCACGTGTTCATGTAATCCCAGTGGATTTTCTCATTACATCCAATGACCTTTCCATACTAGACAAACCGGGTTGGATATATCATCTGATATAGGGGGACATAGGCGTCTTGGAAATAGAAACTGAGCTAAAGGACAAAAATGATTGCTAAGTTAATACAACTATCAGAAACTATATACCGTATTTGCCCGAATATAGGCCGAACTTTTTTCACCCACTTTAAGTCTTTAAAGTGGGGGTGCGGCCTATATTCGGGGTCTAGCGCAGGAATGCGCAATTTGTTTCGCCCGGGACATGCAGTTCCGGGCGCCGGGCAGGCAGCAGGGTTAGGATACAGATCCCCTGCAGCTATGATTGAGACAAAAATGTCTCAATCATAGCTTTTATTAAATATGAAAAAAATGTTTACATGAATTCATAAAGAAATAAAAGTTTCTTACAAGAATATCGTGAAGAATAATGTGATCACTGTTTTGTTCCACTGAATAAAATGGAACTTTTTCATCTAAAAATGTTTGCAGTAGCAAATGTTTTGATTCCATTATGTGTAATGTATTTAATTTATTGAGGCCTTTTAACACTTTTGCTTTCTGGCATTTTAATTCAAATAATGCGATAAAAAGAATGTTTTATAGTTATATGTACAGCAAATAGTATGACTCGGGTATGTATAAGGGGTGCGTGTGGGTATAATAGCTCGACCGCGAGATTAACTATATGAGGCTGGTCTCCAAATGTTACCAGGGCTGCTTTTCAGTCCCAGTCCGGCCCTGTTCAAACTGAATACTGAATATTCATGTTCATCTGTAAATCTCTCCTAGCTAATCTCCTTGGTCCCTTCCCCCATACAAGTCACTGCCTCTAGCCTAGTCTTCGAAGCATCACAGGGGTTAACAGGAATCCGTAGGACCACGCCAGGAATTAAAGGTCCGTAAGAGCGATTCTAGTGGTCACTGGCATGGAGCTCCTCTGGCATCAACCAATGCCCTGCCGGCGACCAATAGAGTCACTCTTACGGACCTTTAAAATCCTGGAGCCAAAGCTACTGCTAACTGTTAACCCCTGCTATGAAACTGGCAGAAAAATGAACACAAAAACATACAAGGATATTTACCTAAAACGAACACGGGAACAGGCGAATATTTGTGGAATACGAAGAGTTTTTTTTTACATGAAGACGAACACAAAGACGAAGACTTAGCTGGCACCCAAGTCTAATGATAACAATGGAATCTATTCTCAATTCAAACTCATGAAATGTATTTCCAGTACCTGAACCCCAAAGGGAAAATGAAAAAGAGAATTTAACATATCAAAGCTCACCTACCTGCTGGTGGGGACCCTCCAAAGGGGGAAAAGGAGAAAAAAAAAAGAGGGAGAGAGTTATTTCTTACAAGAACCATTGCAATTCTAATTTTTCATTAAGGCCATATGGGCTAATAGCATCCAAAAGGTACATACAGCATACTTATCATTGTACAACAAGATAATAATCTAGCACGATTGCCTCCTCTACTAACAGGAGGGACATGGTTAAAAATTTGATAATGCAATTGGGAAGCATTGTGACCCTGTTCATGAAAGTGGCGTACTACCGGATTTCTGTTAGATGTTGTGCTGTGATACATGGTTCTTAAAGGCATTGACAGTATTTACTACATAACATAGCCTACACAGACATTTCAACAAATAAACTTCTTGTTGACCTGTTCGTGGATGGATACCACATTCACCTTTAATTATACCATTATAATCATTACAGCTAAAGCATGGGCAAGTGCCCATAGAGTTGACAAAAATCTTTGGAAACAACGTGGTTTTCTCTCTGCTTTCACCAAAGAGTCCCTCAAGCTTGGTGCATGTTTAAACGTCATCACAGGTTTCTCTTTAAATAACTGATCCTCTTCCCTATCTGACTGCAATATACAATAACATTGGTAATAAAAAAACACTCACAAAATGGATTCTCTTTTTGGTGGTTGAGGTTTTCTCTGGTATTAAGGCAGATCTCTCCCCTGATATTTTGGGATATTTTAGAACAGGGGTGTCCAAGTTTTTTTCTGCAGTGGGCCACTTCATCAGAATTGTATATGTGCAAGGGCCGCACTAATTTTTCACTGTAATTTTTAGCCTTTAATAAGATATGCAGATTAAAATAAAGTAAATGACACAAAACCTTTACTTTTCCTCTCACTGATTTCTGGGCCTACAAAGTTTTGGGACTACAAATTCAGGATATTGGATAAGTAAAAATGAAATAGTTCTATTTATTCTAGGGATGCACCAAAATGAAAATTCTGGACCGAAACCGAAAACTCAGGGTTCACTTAGCCAAAGCTTAAAATGACCCCCCACCTTTAAAAATAATAAAAGATCCCACACTTTTAATAAAAGTAAGTTACACACCAAAATGGAACATATATATATATATATATATATATATATATATATATACATATATATATATATATACATATATATATATATATATATATATATATACACTGCTCAAAATAATAAAGGGAACACTAAGATTGCACATCCGAATGAATGACCACATAGTTGAATGTGCTGACAACAAAATCACACAAAAATTTTCAATGGAAATCAAATTTATCAACCCATGGAAGTCTGGATATGGAGTCACACTCAAAATCAAAATGGAAAACCACATTACAGGCTGATCCAACTTTGATGTAATGTCCTTAAAACAAGTCACAATGAGGCTCAGTAGTGTGTGTTGCCTCCACGTGCCCGTATCACCTCCCTACAACGCCTGGGCATGCTACTGATGAGGTTGCGGATGGTCTCCTGAGGGATGTTCTCCCAGACCTGGGCTAAAGCATCCACCAACTCCTGGACAGTCTGTGGTGCAACGTGGCATTGGTGGATGGAGCGAGACATGATGTCCCAGATGTGCTCAATCGGATTCAGGTGTGGGGAACGGGCGGGCCAGTCCATAGCATCAATGCCTTCCTCTTGCAGGAACTGCTGACACACTCCAGCCACATGAGGTCTAGCATCGTCTTGCATTAGGAGGAACCCAGGGCCAACCGCACCAGCATATGGTATCTGAGGAGCTCATCTCGGTACCTAATGGCAGTCAGGCTACCTCTGGCAAGCACATGGAGGGCTGTGCGGCCCCCCAAAGAAAGGCCACCCCACACTATTACTGACCCACCGCCAAACCGGTCATGCTGGAGGATGTTGCAGGCAGCAGAACGTTCTCCACGGCGTCTCCAGACTCTGTAACGTCTGTCACATGTGCTCAGTGTGAACCTGCTTTCATCTGTGAAGAGCACAGGGCGCCAGTGGCGAATATGCCAATCCTGGTGTTCTCTGGCAAATGCCAAACGTCCTGCACAACCTAAGCACAACCCTCACCTGTGGACGTCGGGCCCTCATACCACCCTCATGGAGTCTGTTTCTGACCGTTTGAGTGGACACATGCACATTTGTGGCCTGCTGGAGGTCATTTTGCAGGGCTCTGGCAGTGCTCCACCTGCTCGTCCTTGTACAAAGGCGGAGGCAGCGGTCCTGCTGCTGGGTTGTTGCCCTCCTACGGCCTCCTCCACGTCTTCTGATGTACTGGCCTGTCTCCTGGTAGCACCTCCATGCTCTGGACACTACGCTGACAGACACAGCAAACCTTCTTGCCACAGCTCGCATTGATGTGCCATCGTGGATGAGCTGCACTACCTGAGCCACTTGTGTGGGTTGTAGACTCCGTCTCATGCTACCACTAGAGTGAAAGCACCGCCAGCATTCAAAAGTGACCAAAACATCAGCCAGGAAGCATAGGAACTGAGAAGTGGTCTGTGGTCACCACCTGCAGAACCACTCCTTTATTGGGGGTGTCTTGCTAATGGCCTATAATTTCCACCTGTTGTCTGTTCCATTTGCACAACAGCATGTGAAATTGATTGTCCATCAGTGTTGCTTCCTGAGTGGACAGTGTGATTTCACAGAAGTGTGATTGACTTCGAGTTACATTGTGTTTTTTAAGTGTTCCCGTTATTATTTTGAGCAGTGTGTATATATATATATATATATATATATATATATATATATATATATTATGATTGCTAACAGCAATCTCAGGCATACCCAGATTCCAGCATGTACTGGTTGGCTGGGCATGATAGGAGTGTGATTGCTGTCAACAATCACATATAAATTAATATTATTATTGTATTTTTGGTCCAATTTTGGTGTGTTAACCACACTTTTATTAAAAGTAAGTAACACACCAAAATTGGACAGAAAATTCAACAATATAACTTGGCATGATAGGAGTGTGATTGCTAACAGCAATCACACTCCTATCATACCTAGGCAACCAGTAAATGCTGAAACCTGGCTAGCTACCCCCCTTGTGTATTGATGCTGCCAGCAGTATGGGGTCTGCACATCACTTACAGCCACACTGTACAGCCACCCTGTACCATGCCCCCCACTTATACATCCATGCTATCACACACACACACTCATTCATTAATTCACTCATTCACAGATTCATTCCCTCAATCACGCATACTCATTCAAACACTCTCCCCACCCCCTTACCTCGATGCCGCTCACAGACTTCAGCAGGGGGCGCGGCCTCCCTCTGCATTCTCTTGTACTGCACAGAGGAAGCAGGACTGGAGCAGAGTCAAGTGATGTCACGTACATTCACGTCGGTTCCGCTTCCTCTGTGCAGTACAAAAGACCCTCCCACAGGTAAGCAGCAGGGCTCTTGTGATCTTGGTTGCCCTGGCTGCCAATCTCACACGGGCCGCACCTCGAGGTCCCGCGGGCTGCATGTTGGATGCCCCTGGTATAAGTGGTGTGTGTGTGCGTAAGAGCTTGACTGGTCCTGGTGATTCCATGCTTGTGTGTGTAGAGGGAGTGCAAAGGAAATAATTGCCTAGGGTAACAAATTTTTGTTACAAAGATTGCCGCGGTTTTTTCCTATATTTAATGTATTTAAAGTACATTATTGTTACCAGTGTTTCTAGTTATATATTATTGCACTTGTTTGCACTTGCACATAAACATTTTTGGTCGAGGGGAAGCACCAGAGAAGTAGTCCGCACAGGGCGCCTGAACACCTAAGGCCGGCCCTGTATGCATTTCCAAACACTTGTGCAAACACTGGCTTTAAAAATAAATGTAAGATAGAAAACATTTCAAGGGGGCTTTTAAAACTGCACTCTTGTTATTCAGACTAGTGCTTCAATTCATCTCATAATTTTGTCAATATATAAATATGTATAAATAATGCAACTAGCCAGTGTTTATCTTATATTCCTTGTTTACTTTGAAGTTTAATAATCATCATTCAAATACAAATATTTCCTTTAATTGTGTATGAGTGTTTGAGTAAATAAAATACAATGTCCTTTAAAATGAAAACACAACATAGTACCTGTTTTTCTGAAAAAAATAACTTATTTGAACTCTCATGGGTTTTTTTTGTATAATAAGAAGAAATATGTCAAGCATTAATTGTTAGGGAAAAATGTAACAAAAAACAAAGATAACTCCAGCTCACCATTTAGATGTTTTGCAGAGACGCTTCAAATTGCAGGGAGCACGGGATAGAAGGCCGAGCCATATCCTCGGTTAATCCAAATAACAGTGTAGATAGAAGATCCAGCTCCACAAATAAGGGTTTAAAATTTAATTAGACCAGTTAAAACATGATAGACAAAAAAAGAGAAAAAAAGAGATGTGCTCAAGTGATTGAGAAAAAATACGCCATACGCCAAATACGGCGTATTTTTTCTCAATCACTTGAGCACATCTCTTTTTTCTCTTTTTTTGTCTATCATGTTTTAACTGGTCTAATTAAATTTTGAATTTTTAAACCCTTATTTGTGGAGTTGGATCTTCTATCTACACTATTAATTGTTAGGATAGTTTTGTATTTTTTCTTCAGGTCTGTGCATATCAATTTAAGTTTGTTAAAAATTGCTAACTGTATGTATATCAATCATATCAAAGGTAGCTGTTTCTGATTTACAAAATATATAAATACATTTATTTATTAAAAACTGAGTGAGCTTGCCTGAAAAGAAAAAAAAATAACAATGATCTTGTATTTAGGTATTCATGAATAATACAATAACATGCTTTATGAAGAATATGAAATAATACATTTCGGTATTGTTTATTTGAAATACTATTAAGGAGATATTAAATGCAATAATTACAAAAATGGAATGAAAGTTAAAATTAATTATAAGCTCTGGATACATAAAAAGATAAAAAAGGACAACAAAAAGGCTTAAATAACTGAAATAAGTCATGTTAAAAGGCAGATGAGTTAATACATTTGGCACTCATTTGACTAAGATCTATATGAGTTTGGCAAGTGATGACTTGCTCTCATATTGCATAGAATCTATACTATAAGAAATGTGTATGTCCTTCTCCTATTATACACCTTTGGTGAAAATGAAGAAGCAGCTTATATGTCCACTCTTATTTTATATCTGCTACAGGCCATGTTTACTCTTAGGTTATATCTTTTCAATTTTTGTTTGTGTGCTTGATTATTTTGCACAACAGATGTCCATATAGAATGGAATCTCTTCCTGATGCTTTTTGTGACACACTTGTCATTTAGTATAATTCTTCATATATTTTCATTTCTATAAATCTTTTGTCTCACAAAGCCCCATAAATATTTTATTTCCAAATGCTGTTTACTATTGAAGACCCCATAGTTCTCCTTGTCAAATTAGAAAGTTACCTTCCTGAGGATAATATAGTGTACTGAAGAAATATGAAAAGTAACTTATGCAATCTGCAAATCAGAAATATAATAATATACATAAATATAGTCTGTCTTTAATTTATTGATTTTAAAAAAAGTTCCATAATATTCCGCAGTGATGTACAATAAAACTTTAAAAACTCTGTTACTTATTGTCAGGAACTGGGTCCATACAGATGACTGTAATGACCCAGAGAGTACTCCAATATTCGGCGGGTCATAACACTAAACCCTGCCTACTGAATTACTAATAACCTGAAACTAAACATTGAATCTATACATAAAACCAAGAAGGACATACCTTTAGACTGCAGACTGAGACAAACATAACAAATGGGTGGGGCACACCTTATAAAGGAAACAGAGCTGAAGCAAAGAGCAGAACTGGAATCAAGTAATCAGAAGCACAGAACAGAGCATATGGAAATCCATGAATGGATTACAGCAAAAGAGGGAACTCTAGTGAGACGGGGGAGGGGGGGCAAGAGACTAGCAGCTCCGCAGCCTGAATGGAGCCTGACACTTATATATTCTATACTTGACAACTTTTGCTCTAGGTGTCTTGGGACATGAAGGGCAGAGCCATTAGTAGCATCTGCCTGCCAGGGGAGGGCTGGCAAAAGATTACAGGGAAAACATTGTACCTGGGCTAGTTTGATTTGAAGATAATTGGTACCAACCACAAACTATTCCAATATAACCACTTGGGTTGTCTGACAAGCAAGGGTAAGGAGCTGCTTACATCATATCTGTAATATTTCTATTTATCCTCTTATAGGTTTTCAATACTGTCCTTTCTGTGTGTTGAAAAACATGGAGTTATGTGCCAAACATGTTTTGTGCTGCTACAATATCAGTACATTTGAGAAGGCACTTAGTTAAATTTTGCTTAACCTTTTTTTTAACTGAAGGTAATTTTCTAGTAGCCCTAGTAATAGTACATGTCAACACTTTCAAGATGATGTACACATTATTGAATGTTGGCAATTTTGTTAGGATTCAGTTAATTGTAGCAGACTTTATTATTTGCCTATTTTCTCCTATTTTTTGTTTTTGGAAGATTAGGCCAAGTAGAAACCCATGTTTTGTAATAAACAAATTTATTAACATACAGCTCTGACTTTGTCATAGCATTTGTAGAGCAAATTGGGTATAATTTTGCTCCTAACTCTGATTTAAAGGGTTCCAGGAATTGCTGGTTTGAAATTTAAAGTACAAACACAATGGGAAAGAATAGTATATTTAGCAGAGCAAGATTAAATATAGATCTTTGTGAAGATAAATTATGTATTATTATATGTATGCTGTTTTCAGAAAAGTTAACATAAAAAATTAATACCTTGGTGACTCAAATATAATTATATTTATTTCAGTTGCTAATGATTCCACATGCTAAACTTTTCATATCCCGGGGTGTGTGAATGAAACAAGAAACTGGTGGCGTGCGTTCCTTGATTGGTGAGAGTCCCACTAGACCTTTATTTGTTACTCGGTGTTGTTACTTTTATGTGTCACTAGCTTTGCAGAGACAGATGTAGATCACAGTTTTGAAAAATAACTAAGCAAAAAATTGTGTTACAGAACTCTTATTAAGAATTTGAGAGAAATTTTAAAGAAAGCATAAAATGAAAAACGAAGATAACCAACTAACCTATACTTTATTATTAACACTATATAAACATCCACACACCATATTTTAAATACAATTATATACATTTATAGGTACCTAGACATTGCAAGCAGCTGATTTAGTAGTAAGAAGGTAAGAAAAATAGAAGGAATTCCACTTGCTTTACTAAGCGGACAAATGACAAAAAACATGTGTGTTAATTACATTTCCTAACATTGTCATTTAATGTTTTTTTGAGTGTATAAGAACTCAGTTGATGAAGCTCTCAGCGAAATATATTGGGTGTTCTGGCTTGACGGCAGAATGGAGGAAGCAATGAATGCTGAAAACTTTACTCCCACCTTGTAAAAACTAAATATAGTAACATAAGGGACATGTAGATTGGAATGGTAACTGCATGCCTGAATGATATCTGTTTAGGCAAGGAACAGTAGTTAGTTGGAGCAACAAAGATGTTTAGTGTTGCAGTACAGTCATACATCTTGTCTTCCCAAGTTTTATTTTTTCCAAATGATGTGAATGATCATACCTTTAGTTCATATCCATTAAAAGTTATATTTTTTGAGTTGTTTCTCTAGTGAGGTCTAGTATTTAAATAACGAAATAAATAAAGGAATATATTACGTTCTGTTTACTTCCAATTTTTCTCTTGATTTCCAATGGAACCTTTAGGTTATAGGGAATAAATCATATATACATAGCATGTCATTTTCTTATCAGAAAGCAGCAGTTGTTGTTAGATTAAACACATTTCACATATCTATATCTTTGCTAAAGGCATTTAAAGTTTAGCTACTCATCAAATTAATATTTTGTCGTTAAAGGAATTTACAATTAAATGGTTGTAAGCTATACAGGTTTTTTTTTTTAAATAAAAATATTTTCTTTCCATTGACCTTAACATTGTAAGATTATTTCAAGTAATGATAATCAAGCAAACAGGCATTAATAAAAACATTTATCAGCAGTAATACATGGTTATACTAACACTAATCATTTTTAAAAATAAATTGAGCCAAGATATATTCATGATACTTTTACTCAAATCATTTGTGAAGATACATTCTTTGGACCCGGAACACTAAAATATTTTTAAATATATTCTGGTTTATTTATATAAAGTGGTAAAATTAAGTTTTCTATCTGTCAATGACCTATTAGTGCTTAGAGTAAATCACCATAGTTGTAATAGGCTTCTTCCATGTATGAAATTTCAAAATTCATGTTCAGTATTAGAAAGTTTAGCATACTTTTATGTTACATAATATGCAATAAACTTACCTGTGTTAGATATGCCTCATAAATGAGTAACAGTGAGTGACCAGGTTTGGTATTTTATGGTATACTATATTCACCTGTAATTAAGCCCTCAATATTCTTACGGCAAAGAAAGGGGAAGAGGTATCAAAGTTATGTAACACCACCTTCATACATTAATCAATCATATATAAATATCAAAATATTTTACACTGATTTGATATTTTGGTTTTAGATTTATATCTTTAAAAAAATAGGTAAGAAACACATCTGATATAATAAACACAATAGCACTTATTTACTCAGTACCACCAAAGTGTTATATATCACCAAATGCTAGAAGTGATTTGGTGACAAATAACATTTTGTCATTGAAAGTAAAATGTCTTTTGACTGACCCTGTAAAGAAAAGTGTATTGATTTTCAACTTCTATTATTACTGCACTTTACCTGCCAATGATTTGAGGTCATCTCAATTTTCAGGAAGGTCTGAGGTCAACACCAAGATTTACTCATATCAGAAAAAGATGAAAGAAGGTTTAGATTGCAGATACAGTGATACCCTTCTTATTTCTACTTTTGTAACAAATGTATTGAATGAAGCAGACTCAATAAGCAAAATGGATAAAATATTGTAGGCATTTCATGTATAGGTAGCCTTTAAGCCTATATAAAATGCAGTATTTCAGAATTTTGGTTATAGCCAGAAGATAAACTCAAACTAATGCATAGATACAACAGTTGCACAATATGTAATTTCTACTAGATATTAGCACTAATTTAGAATTCTAGGATGGACATTTACTGAAATAGTATCCACGACATTTGTGTGTTATGAATAGTCTTTTTTAACAACCATGCTAGCAAGTTTTCCTACTATCTAATCCAGGGGTTCTCAAACTGCGGCCCTCCAGCTGCTGCAGGGCTACATCTCCCATAATGCTCCTTCAGCTAAGGGGCTGGCTGAGGAGTATGGGAGATGTAGTCCTGCAGCAGCTGGAGGGCCGCAGTTTGAGAACCCCTGATCTAATCTAAGAATAAACCCTCACTAAATTCTTAAAAGCTATCTTCCTAGGAACCAAGAATAACAGTTGGACACTTTCAACCTCAGTTGAAAAAGTCTCTATCTGGTTTTGTGGTTTCTGACATAGTTTAGATGGGCTGGTTGGGGAGGTGAGAAATCTTCCTTGGAACTGGCCCATTGAGCAGTGCCCCTAATTTTACACTAGGAATGCTGCTGCCCTCTGGATTCATTTGTCCTGTGCTCTGAGTTCTACTTCTCATGCACGCTTGCAAGATTTCTCAAGGATTGCGCCCACCCTCTGGAATGCCCTCCCCCAGCCTATCAGTCTTTCCCCTTGCCATCAGTTAATCAAAAAGCCCCAAGACACACTAATTTAGGGATGCCTACGTGCTTACATATTAATGCCTCCCCATCTTCCTTCGCTCACATTTCCTAGTCCCTCTAATACACTACACTAGTGTGGCTGCTTCATCTTTAACAGTGGTACAATACACCCTAACTCCCTAAATATAGTAAGCTATTTTGAGTAAGGTCTTGCTTACGTCTTATTTCTCTAAATCGAATTGCTATGTTTATATATGTCCCAATATGTTTACTTGTATCTGGAGAAGTAGCAGTGATTTTATTTTATATATATATATATATATATATATATATATATATATATATATATATATATATATATATATATATATATATATATATATATATATATATATATATATATATATATATATATATATATTGTGAGGTAGGTCTGGGATCGCCCCTCGCTGAGGTCAAGGGACAAGCGCTGTCTTCATTCAATCCAGGCACACAGCAGTAAATTCGTGCAATCTGACACAGGGTCAGGTTTATTAGAAAGGATGCAGGGACAAAAGAAATATAACAGTAACAAAAGAAACACCTTGCCTGTCCGGCACTTACTATACATAGGATGTCCCTCACTACCAGCTGGAGAGCTTCTCTCTGCCAACTTAACATAACATAATATGTCCAGCAACCTTTACTCACAGGTCTCTTCCACAGACAGGCTTTCTGTGTCCTCAGTCAGAGAGAGAGCCCTGCCCTCCTGGCTTCCCTTTTATATCCACCCTCTAATTCACTTAATTAATCACCTAGCAGGTGGAAGTCTCAGGTGTTACTCCACATAGGAAAGGAATCTAGGAGAAACATACCTCCCTTCTACCACCAATCCTACATGACTGTCACATATCCCCCCCCTCAGCTCAGGCCCCCGGGAATGAGCATCAGGAACCGCAAGACAGTGCACACGTGACAGTGCGTCCGCATTTCCCTGCAGCCGACCAGACCTGTGCTCCACTGTAAAATTGTAGGCCTGCAGAGCTAGAAACCATCTAGTCACTCTGCTATTTTTCTCCTTATTCAGGTACATCCATTTCAGAGGGGCATGGTCAGTGACCAACCTAAACTTCCTTCCCAACAAATAATACCTGAGGGACTCAAGGGCCCATTTAATAGCCAGACATTCCCTCTCCACAATTGCATACCTTCTCTCATGCTTATTCAACTGCCTGCTTAAATAAAGCACAGGATGTTCCTCTCCATTCCTGATTTGCGACAAGACAGCCCCTATTCCTGTCTCAGAGGCATCTGTTTGTACCACAAATTCTTTTTTAAAATCAGGCGTGATCAAGATCGGCTGGGAACAAAGGGCCAATTTCAGAGTTTGGAACGCTTTTTCAGCGTCAGGGTTCCACCTTATCATTACTGAGTCTTTTCCCTTGGTGAGATCAGTCAGGGGACCCGCCATGGCCGCAAAATGGGGTATGAACCTTCTATAATAACCGGCAATACCCAGGAATGCCCTCACCTGTTTTTTATTCACCGGTTGGGGCCAACGCAGGATTGCCTCAAGTTTGTCAACCTGGGGCTTGATTATACCTCTTCCTATTATGTAACCCAAATATTTTGCTTCTTCTAACCCAATGCAACATTTTTTTGGGTTTGCTGTCAGACCTGCTTCCTGTAAACCGTCAATGACTGCCTGTACGTTCAATAGGTGTGTCTCCCAGTCATGGCTATGTATCACTATATCATCCAGATAGGCAGAGGCATATTGCCTATGCGGTCTTAACACTCTATCCATTAACCTTTGGAAGGTGGCAGGGGCCCCATGTAGGCCAAAGGGCATATTTACATATTGGAACAAGCCGTCAGGTGTGGAAAATGCTGTCTTTTCTTTGGCAGTGTCCGTCAGGGGAATCTGCCAATAACCTTTTGTCAGATCTAAAGTTGTGATGTAGCGAGCTGTTCCCAGTCGGTCTATGAGCTCATCCACCCGTGGCATAGGATATGCATCAAACTTAGACACCGAGTTTAACTTCCTAAAGTCGTTACAGAATCTTATAGTACCGTCCGGTTTCGGAATTAACACAATTGGGCTGGACCACTCACTATGGGACTCTTCGATCACCCCCAATTCCAGCATCTCCTTTACCTCCTTAGACACTGCCTCTCGTCTAGCCTCAGGGATTCTATAGGGCCTTACATGTACCTTTACTCCAGGATCCGTTATGATGTCATGCTTTATGAGGGGGGTCTGCCCTGGTTGTTCAGAAAAGAAATTTTTATTACGAAACACCAATTGTCTAGCCTCTTTCTTCTGTCTGTCAGACAGAGACTCAGCTATATTAACATGTGGTATTACGGAGCCATCACACACTGAAAAAACACCTGTCGTAGCCAGAGCTGGCCTGTCTTTCCAAGCCTTGAGCAGATTCACATGGTATATCTGCTCAGGTTTTCTTTTACCTGGTTGGTGTACTTTATAATTCACTTCACCTACTCTTTCTATTATAGTGAAAGGACCCTGCCATTTAGCTAGGAACTTGCTCTCTATGGAAGGGACAAGTACCAACACGCGATCCCCTGGTGCAAATGTACGGATCTTAGCACCCCTATCATAAACCCTTTTTTGTATTCCTTGAGCCTGTTCTAGGTGTTTTTTCACAATTGGCATCACAGCTGCAATTCTGTCCTGCATTTGCGAAACATGTTCTATTACACTTTTGTAGGGAGTGACCTGTCCTTCCCAAGTTTCTTTAGCCACATCCAACAACCCACGTGGATGTCTACCATATACCAGCTCAAATGGTGAATACCCTGTAGATGACTGAGGCACTTCTCTTACCGCAAACATTAGATACGGAAGCAAAAAGTCCCAATTTTTCCCGTCTTTGTCCACTACTTTCTTTAACATCTGCTTAAGAGTCTTATTAAATCTCTCCACTAAACCATCAGTTTGAGGGTGATAGACTGAGGTACGTAGTTGAGACACCTTAAACAATTTACAAAGTTCCTTCATCACGTTAGACATAAAGGGGGTTCCTTGATCGGTAAGTATTTCTTTTGGAATGCCTACCCTACTGAAAACCTGAACCAACTCCTTTGCAATGGTCTTAGACGACGTATTGCGCAAAGGTATGGCCTCTGGATAGCGTGTAGCATAGTCCATTATGACTAAAATATGTTGGTGACCACGGGCTGACCTTATCAGGGGACCAACCAAATCCATCCCAATCCGTTCAAAGGGTACTTCGATTATCGGTAAGGGAACTAAGGGGCTACGGAAATGAGGCATAGGTGCATACATCTGACACTCGGGGCAGGATTCACAATACTCTTTTATATCACGATGCATGCCAGGCCAGCAGAATCTTAGCAATATTCTCTCTGTAGTTTTCTGGATCCCCAAATGGCCACCCACAATGTGCCCGTGTGCCAAATCTAATACTGTCCTCCTATAGGCCTTTGGAACCACTAGCTGATGCACGGTATCCTCCCCTTTTTTATCAACTTGGTATAGTAAATCATTTTCCAGGACCATATAGGGAAAAGCAAGCCTAGCTCCAGGCTCCACATGTACCCCATTAACTACTTTTACGTTTTCTCTGGCGTGAGTCAGTGTAGGGTCCCTCAACTGCTCACTTTGAAAGTCGTCTTTTCTGACCTCTAAATCAGCTATACATGGCTGTGGGATCCCTTGAGTTTCTGTCTCTGACAGGGGGTTTTCCAAGTCCCCTGCCATAACAGTAAAGGGAAAGGATAGGGGCCTTTCTGCCGACACCCCAACTACATCCTCCGTTGGGGAACTCTCAAATGGTTCAGGGCTTAGGTTAGCCGGTGAAGGCCTAACAGGGGCGCCATCTTTAACCACAAGATTGTTCTCCCATAATTTCCAAAAATAAGGAAAATCCCTTCCCAGAATAACCTCATGCATTAAGGCGGGGACTACCCCCACCTTGTGACACACGGAACCATAGGGAGTTGAAATACAAGCTACAGCAGTTTGGTACTCACAAGTATCCCCATGTACACAAGTTACTGTGAAAGTGTCGGGTTGCCTGTTAGAAGAACCTATGAGGCTGGCCTTTATTAGACTTACTACACTCCCGGAGTCTAACAAAGCCACCACCTTTTTATCATCCACTGTCAGCTCACACAGGTGTCTGTTAGAACCTTCTGAGCTGGTAGCAGTACACACTACTTGAGCAAACATAGACATACGTTTCTTCAAAAAGGCTGCATCACACTGCATAGGTTCAACAGTCCCAGGACAGTTCATAGCAATATGACCCAACTCATGGCAACGAAAACATCTTATGATATCTCTGCTTTGTCCATAATCCTGCAGGTTAGGTTTTCCTGAGCCCACAGTCTCATCCTTATCACGGAAAGTCTTTACATTCTTCCCAGCTCCCATAAACCCCAGAACAGTCTTACCAGGAACTCTTGCCATCCGGACGGTTGAGCGCTGGGTGCCACACAACAGCTCGCCAGCAGCAGAATACCGTTCCACAAGATCCACAAGCTGGTCTGCTGTTTTAGGATCTCCATGGCTTACCCACTTTCTTAATGCTGGGGGTAGAGCCCTTAGGTATCGGTCCATGACGACACGTTGCACCACCTCAGTTGCTGATAAAACATCTGGTTGTAGCCACTTCCTGGTCAGATGGACGAGGTCAAACATCTGGGAACGCGGCGGCTTCTCCATATTGTATGCCCACTGGTGTACTCTCTGAGCTCTGACAGCTAAAGTGACACCCAAACGAGCAAGGATCTCTGCTTTGAGTTTATCAAAGTCTTTGGCTGCCTCCGGGTCAAGATCAAAATAAGCCTTTTGTGCTTCCCCTACAAGGAATGGGGCCACCAAGCCTGCCCAACGTGCCCTGGGCCACGCTTCTTGCATAGCTATCCTTTCAAACGTTGCGAGGAACGCCTCCACATCATCCGCTGGGGTCATCTTTTGCAAATAGTGGCCCACAGGGATAACCCTGTGCGGGGATTCTGGTTGCGTGTTTGGCAGATTTGCCAGGCCCTGCACCACCTCCTGCAGCGTCTGGCGGTCCTGGTTTGTGGCCTCGGTTAATGCAACCAGCTGGGCTGCCAACAGGCGGTTTGCTTCCTGCAAGTGTATATTTGTGCGCTGTTGCTCACTGGTAGCCTCCAGCTGAGCAGAAGCCGATCGCACCAAGGCAGTCACCACGTCATCCATTTTATGACACTTAAATGTGTTGCGTCACCCCGGCAACGTCTCCACGGTATTGCTCCGCAATCTTAACAGCCACCGGTTGCGTCTAGTGACGTGCCCGCATTCTCCACCAATTGTGAGGTAGGTCTGGGATCGCCCCTCGCTGAGGTCAAGGGACAAGCGCTGTCTTCATTCAATCCAGGCACACAGCAGTAAATTCGTGCAATCTGACACAGGGTCAGGTTTATTAGAAAGGATGCAGGGACAAAAGAAATATAACAGTAACAAAAGAAACACCTTGCCTGTCCGGCACTTACTATACATAGGATGTCCCTCACTACCAGCTGGAGAGCTTCTCTCTGCCAACTTAACATAACATAATATGTCCAGCAACCTTTACTCACAGGTCTCTTCCACAGACAGGCTTTCTGTGTCCTCAGTCAGAGAGAGCTACCTGCCCTCCTGGTTTCCCTTTTATATCCACCCTCTAATTCACTTAATTAATCACCTAGCAGGTGGAAGTCTCAGGTGTTACTCCACATAGGAAAGGAATCTAGGAGAAACATACCTCCCTTCTACCACCAATCCTACATGACTGTCACAATATATATATAAATATATAAAATAAAATCACTGCTACTTCTCCAGATACAAGTAAACATATTGGGAAAAACCACAGTGAAGAACACTGAAGAATTTTTAGGTCTGTTCATGGAGGTGTAGGTGCTTGCAAATTGGCAAAAAAGTTTGATGCAGTAAAACCGCAGCTCATATCAACAAAATACAAACGATTATATATATATATATATATATATTTGTGTATATATATATTTGTATTATATACATTGAAGGGGACCCCATTTAAAAAAAAAAAATATTTGTTTATATTTCTCCAGGGGAGGGGGGTGGACATCACTCCTGGGCACACTGAGTAAAACACTGCTTCCCAGGTCATTCTTTTTTTTCTCCTGGGCAAGGATTCTTAAATCTGACTGCTTAACCCTTTCAGTGAGAACTTTTATTTCTCATCATGTGGGTCACACTTTTTTTTTTTTAAATGATCCAGTGTTATACATACAATAGGATATTATAGCTTTTCTAGTTTACTCTTTGTTAACTGCCACCCAGTTTAACTCCTTTTTAAAAGAAATACATTTTGTAAAGGAGGACATATATATTTTTTCTTATAGGAACTACATGCCATATTAAGAACCATATGACATATAAATTAGCTATTCCCCCGCCACATGGTGGTTAAAATATATTGATTTAGATATTTCCTTTATTTTTCATCATAATATCACCAAACAAATTTTTTTCCACATAGTTGGTTTTATACATTTTAATAAAAGGCTATGTTATATCTTTTACAAAGGAATATCTCTATTTCTTTTACAAGGTCTAGCCCAGCCTTTATCAGGGGCTAGCCCCATCTACCAGATGTTTTCAAAAGGTATTCACTGGGTATGCACTTATCTCTTGCTTTTTTTTTGTGTACTTATTGGTCATTATTATTCTAGCAACAACTTGGCAATCTGCTAGGTTCTGAAAAACCTTAAGTATGAGCAGCCCCTTCTAGATGCCTAAGGCTTTCAATTGCTTGAGAGTCTCTTTTGGGTTAAAATGTAAAGCAGTCCCACTGATTCAGCTCCAGCGAGTGGGCGTTCCTGCTGACATCACGGGAAGCACCCCTATTTAAAGGGGAAATGTACGGGGAGTGGGATGTGTTAAAACTATTTGCTATTAAATTTAAGTATGACAATTAGTTTAGGATTAAAGGATAAAAGCTAAGTGGCAGTTCGAGTTGGTGAAATTTATAGATATACCACTACCTAAAATGGGATGCATGAAGTGATTCGTGTGCTAGGATGGTTGTTCAGAAAAAAAACATGCACAGCACCATCCATCACTCATTCTCTGTAAGTCTAGTATCCAGTTTATTGATCATGTAATTCCATGCCTAAACTTTAATTGTATACTGCGCCATCCTTTAAGTTCTTGACTGAATCAATAACCTGAAACTCTGATTGGTTTCAATTGTATCTGCCTCTCGGTAATACTTGAGTAATGCCTCAATATTTATATTGCATTTTTAACTACCTTAACATCACGTACACATATTGCCATTTTCACAGGCTACCTAATTACCGTGACAGACCCTTCTCAATGGAGCCATACATTTTATGTATGTGAATAGCTAACCTAATGTGCATTTGTTTAAAGCCTTATTCTTTTGAGACCAAAGAATAACCTCTATATCTTTAATATGGTGTAAAATGAAATTGTTTTGAGAAATCTTTTACTCATTTACAAAACTTAATGGAAAAAAAAAACGCTTAATAGATTCTACTATTTGTCCTGAGTTTAGAAATGTGACGGGACCGAACTGTACCCCGACTGGGTACTTCCGCCAAACGTTGCTTCTTCCTGCCGGGACACCAACAATTAACCCCTTCAGCGCCAAGCAGAACCAGCGTTGTAGATAGAAGGGGGGACATTGCTGCACCAGAGCTGCGTTGGCACTGTGGCTATCCGAAGCTTAGCTACGCAGTGTGGCAATTGTCCTGAAAAGGACAATAAAGGATCATAGCAGCCCACCCCAAACAAAAGGCAACAATCATGTTGAGGTGCAAACAGGACTTCTTTATTAAAACCAAATACAGAGCTATAAATACACACAAGTAAGAAAAGGGGCAAGACAAATATCACATGATTTAATTACCATGTCAGGAAGGAAGTAATTAGATGAAATCCTGCAACAGAATATCAGCCTTCTTCCTACCACGGGATGTCCAGCTGATATTACAGTTTTGAGACTCTGAGTAGTAAAACATGGGAAAAATCAGTAGAAACTGATCCCCCTTTGTCCACACACTGAAGTCTCTACAAGGCCTGGGCCCATAGTCGATAGGGAGGAGGCTGGCTCTCAGGCCTCTCCAGTGGCCTGAGTGATGGAGGGTTCTGTCACAAGAAATACCCAATATTTTTATGTTATTTTGCAATTTCAAGTAGAGGTAGCATTTTGCTATTTCAAAACGATTTTTTTTTCAAATCTGGTAACCCATTTCCCATGTCCTGTTTGGAACATTTTTGAACCCAGCCAATTTACTCCTCAAATCATATTTTTGTAAACTAGACATCCCTGTATGTTTTAAATGCTGGTATTTTAACTCTTTCCACACACTAATTCTACCAGAAGCCTTTGCCAAAGTTTGTGGTTGTTATTTTTTTGTGTTTTATGTTTTTACACACATTGTACTTCAGGTATGGATTTATAGCTCCTGGTATATGTCACAGCCAAACATCACCCCAATATATGTTCAGCAATGTCTCTTGAGTACAATGACACCCATACATAGGTTTGCCTGGTTGTTTGAGCCTAAAAGGACACATTTGGGAGGTGTGCATTTTAGAATTTTACCATCTGGCCATCCTGCCCCAATGTCCTGTTTGGGACATGTTTGAACCCTACCAGTTCACTTTACCGCATCAAGCCATATGTTTGGAAACTAAACACCCCAGGGTATTTCAAATTTTTGGTATTTTATTTATTTTCATGCACTAATTCTATCCCCAGCCTTTGCATAATTGTTTTTAAACGTAAGGTGGGTTTTCGGTGTCACTGAATGCCTCGCTATTGAGGCATTTCAGCAACTCTGGCTAAGCTTAGGAGACAATAGTTGATAGCCTGCTAAGCTCTTTTAAATCAGCTGTGTGCTGCCTTATTGTATGTGGACACCTGGGGGGGGCACACAGGACCCCCTTTGCAGTTTTTGTTAGTGTTACTGAATTCCTCGACAAGACATTATAGTAACGCCGTTTATGTGAAGACTGTGACCTTTGATCAATTTCTAAGATAACTTAATGTAATTATGTGCAAGGCACACCAACGATCCTTAACTGGCTTTTTTCTGCCATTGTTCATTAAAGGGTTAATACCTATTTAAAGGGACAGTCTAATGTCTCTGACACTACCGCTATGGAAGAATTTATATTAATGTACAATGAGGGTACTTTTATATACATTCTTCTAACATGAAAAAAGAAAAAGAAGTTGCAGTCCTGCTGTAGCAGGTGCCCTCCTCCTGCATGATCCCTTGTAATTGGTAAATAAAACACATACCACAGTGCAAACTGGTCATTCACACTGAGCACTTCATGTCCAATAAAGGACCAAGTCATTCTTTCAGCGGTATCCAGAGGTGTTTTATTCCTGTCTGCCCTAGCCCTGTGGCTGCAAATTAAAATGGGACCCTTTGCTACATAACAATATATTACACTGTATTACAGCTTAGGCTGAATGGTTACATTCGCTAGTCACTTCTGAAGAAGCCACAACAGGACAACGCTTGAGTTTATTCAGCAAGTAGATGCTGTGCACCTAACAATAATATTGTTTTTTTTAGTATTACTCTTACTAAATTCTTAAGATTTTATATTTCTGTTACCATCTTCTTTCTCACTCTAGCGCAACTACTATATTAACCCTATGCTTGGTTAAAATGAGTCTGTGTGGGTGTCTACATACAGTGTTAAGACTGTGTATGTGTGTCAGAATGCGTAGGGGTGACATTGTACAAGGTAAACTGTGTATACTGTTAGATTCTGTGTCAGGATTTGTACAACCATAGTCTGAGTGAGGTGTTAGAATGAGTGCATGTGTTTGTGTGTTGAGGGGTATCAGTGTTGTATCCTCCTTCAGGTATACAAACAGTCAATCTCAGTAGATATTTTATGGCCACAAAAGCCTCATGTAGAGTTCCAAAGCAACACTATGTTAATTGCACTTGTGGACCCTAATTGCTGATTTCACTCCTTAATGCATTCACTCCCCAGTATAATTCTTTGTGAACTAATGTCTGTTCTATAGTGTAGACACAGCTCTCTTACTGAAGCACATCTGCACAAGGTCTTACTCATACTCAGTGTCACTACTGATACCCCCTATCAGGAGGGAGATAAAATTCAACTTCTGAATAGAGGTGTTGTGCTGCAAACGTATCTACCACATACAAAGGATGTATGGTAGTGTTGGTGTAAACTTGGTGATAATCTACACCATAATAGCTAGGCGGTGCAAAAGTATGCTTAATATGTGGGTTGGGTAGAGTAGGTGGAGCTTTGGGGCAGTGAGTGTGGTAAATTTTCAAATAAGTAATTGATAGCTGTGCCTTCCATCCTTCCAGAGTTGGTATGCCAGTCCTGACATCTTGTTAGCCCTGTCATGCTGCCCTTGCACCTAGTCATTTCCAGTGCTGCCTTTATGTCCCTTTTTTACTACCCTCTTATTACCCTCTTTTTTGTAATATACTAGAATGCTTGCCATGTATCATGGAGCTAAACTAGACAACATTAACTTTTCTTAACAGTAACTCCCAAGATTTATTGAAAGCAACATTGCTAGTTGATTATCATTGGCGGAACATCCAGGGTTGCAAGGGTCGTGACTGCGACCGGGCTCTGGAGTTCTGCCAGTCGGGGGGGCCCAAGGGGTCCTTCTGTCTCCTCTGCTCCCTGCCACCACCCCAGTGGTGGGAGCGTGAGGCGTCCATCTTGGTGGTGGCGCTTCACGCTGTTTTGTTGTTGGTTTTAGGCTTCTCAGGAGAGGTTATATAGAAAAAGTGCCCTCTTATTGAAAATTGGATTAACATTTTATGCTGTCCTGGTTTAAGAAATGTATATCTGTTGTCTAAATTGAAATTCAAGCTGCTGATCACACAGATCATTTAGCATTTAGTTGTATTCCACTAAGGAGGTTAGTTATTCCCTTTTATCATGTACACAAGTATAGCTATAGCTAGGCTGCACAGTAAATCTGTGTATGGTGTCCACTGTTATGTATCTCGTCCTGCTTACAAAACAATCAAGAGAACATGATATTGCTGAATTTTTCCCCCTGAAATATTCTCCTGAAAATATTGCAGTAGAACCTTTACTCGGATTTGAATCCTATCCCAGAAGAAAAACATGAGGGATTTAACTGAATAGACTTTTGTAAGAGAGAAAGAGACTTGCTACAAAACAAAAAGAAAATTAAGGAAGAATCAACACTAGTCAGAATGGCATTGATGTATTACTTAAAGCATGATTTACCGGTGGGTTTGCAGAATAGGGGTAGTCACAATGCGTAATGAAGTACTAAACTGGCTCTGTGTTATGCGCAGTAACATGACAAGATTTCATGAAAGTTCCAGTCTTTCCAGTCTTGCTAGGGGAGTGGACCATCATGTGTTAATGCTTGGTGCACAATATATGAAATATAAGACACATATAGATTAGGTAATATAATTTAATTTGCCATTTATGAAACCCATTCAGTATTAGAGGGTATTTTTAGCCATTTTTACCATATGGTTAATGTTTTCCTTTTTTTTTTAGTGCAATATGGATATTGATCACTTTGGAGATCTCTCATCTTATACATGCCATAATGTCAAAGTCACCAAGCTCACTATACAGTTTATTTATTTAGCATTTTTATATACATATATCATCTGTTAAACATATACTGTATACACCATTTCTTGGAAGAGGGAGAAACTTTGTTTCTCATTCCCTTTCCTCTGATCACTCCTATACTGACCTTGGCTGCGTCAGATGCTTGTGGAGAAGAATGATTATTGTTATTAAGTGTTATTATGCATGTGGGAAGTCCTGATTAAACAGGAACGTCTTGCGATTGTCGGGGCTTAGGTGTTTTTTTTATTTTTACTTAGCTCTAGATATCCGGTTTAGTTGTACATCTCTATTTTCTTTCAACTGTTAGCTGCTAGAAATAGAATTTCTCTATTGCTAGAAACAAAATGCAAAATGGTAGGTTCTCCTACATAGCAGTTTGTGAGGAAAAGCTTAATATGATTTATCTTTAGATAGATACTAGTTTTCCAGAAGGTAGCAAACAGGAAATTAATCTGTTATTATTAGATTAAATGAGACTATTATCTTGTCTTTTTTTTTCCACAAGAGGTTTTTCTTTTTAGCATAATTATAATACAGGTTGGGTTTTAAATTATTTAACCTTTTTAGGTTTTGTCCGGTGCATGCTTAGTGGTCTGCTGAGAACGCAAACGTGGCTTAGTTGTCCTTTTTTCATTTAGTAGAGGCATGCTAGACTGGCCTTTCATTTCTCATGAAATAAGTTAACCTCTAACTTCTACTTTAATGACTAAACACCAAAAATTTATGTTTACTCGTTCTCCTAAGAAAAAAATTAAAAATTTGTGGCACTGTTTACAAAGGTTATCTAAATTATACTAAAAGCCATGCAAGTTGTTAAAAAAATTATACTGCTGTAACACCCTGTTGAACATGACCAAGTAAAATCCTAATTGAGTAAAATATTGACTTTTGATATGCCTTTTTTTCAGTTCATACGTCAGCAGTGGGTAGTTAATAAAATGACTGTATCTGATTTTAAACTAAAATTGTAGTTTGCATAATTGTGCCTGAACATTTGCAGAGGTCAGTGTTGGTACTCCCAAACCCCAGAACAAACACTACAAATGATGTTGAGTAAAAATACAAAATTGTCAAATGGAATTTCTAGACAGGGCCCCAAAGTTTGCTTGTTTCTATTTTACATTATATTACCACTTTTTTGGATCCACAATAGCTTGATATTCAAGAGTACAATAATGATAACAAATGTTTGAAAGTTGTGTAATAGTTTCCATTATCCTGACATTCCATTATAGTTCCCATAAAGGATTTGTGTTAATTTTTTTTTCATAAGCAAAATGTTTATCTGGAAATCTGCAATTTCATAGAAACTTATTGTTTGACACATTTTCATAAAAGTAGACAAACACATTTCTAATGCATGGCAAATATTAAAGCATTTAAAAGCCATATACAGTACACCAATATATTTAATTTTAAACTGAAACCATTAAAATACTTCTCAAAAGTACTGTGATTGTTACAGCATTCATTGTAAGAAGACAGTTATATATTACATCCAGTTTAGTTTCTGCAAGCCTTTGGTTTGATGGCAAAATGAAAACGACATGATTTATTATTTAAACAGGTGCAAAATGTACTTTAACAAATTATCCTGCAACACATTTGTTTTGTGAGTCATTAGAAACCTAATATAGCACCTGGTGTTCATTTCAATAAAGACAAAAAGCTCTCTACCTACATTTAATTTATTCCTTTGTACAGCTCACTGGTTCTCAAATTTTAAAGGATCAATCACAAAGTATTGATTTGAAAGCGGTATAAAAATCAAAGTTGAATGAACACATCTGACTTGTTCATAACGCATGGTCAGCTTTGGGGAAGAGAAATTGGGAAATAGGGTGACTATGATAAAAACAGTTGGACTGTGACTTGAATAAAGAAGATTATACTGGCAACAAATCAATGATAGATCAGAGTGTTCCATTTCATGCCTTCTTGCACTAGACAGATTTAGAAATCTAGTGAGGGTTATACAGTGTTATCAACATTCTAGTTTGGAAGCCAAGCCAAAACAATGAGCCTAATGCCTTAGAGTTAAATGTTGTATCTACTGCTGATTATATTCATTTTTAAGCCATCCATTAAGAGGCTTAATTTAATAAAGCATTAATATTAGTGTCATGTAATAAACAAATCTGAAAACATTACTGTTTTTATTGGTCCAACACTTCTATTAAACAGGATTTTAATAAAATTCAATAACATTTTATAAAATGTTACTCTTAACATTGTAATGTAATATTTTCAGCTCTGACACTTAAATAATTGTGTATGGTATAAATACCATCCATCTGCAAACTGAATAGATATATATTTATGTACACCTAACATAGATTACTAATGATTACTTTAATCTTAGAGGGCAAGCCCTAGTGTTCCTAGCACCTTAGTCAACCATCTCTTCCCACATACATGCACGTAGGAGACAGTTTCTTTCGGTAGTTCCTCCCACCATCTTGGTCTGTAGGCACTTGTGTGATTGGAACAGCCTTGCTTACATTACCACTTTTGCATAGGTATATTAATTTATCAAGAACATTTAAAATCCAATGTGCTTGTTTAAATGAATTATCATTTTATTATTTCTGTTCTGTAATGGGTAGTAACTGATAATATGGAAACCCTACATAATTATATATATATATATATATATATATATATATATATATATATAGTGACAGAATGACCTGTCATACAAGGCCCCAAGGTAGTCAGAGATGGCTCCAGCCTGGCTGCCAAACAGGAACTCCATTGTTAAACTAATCCCATTAACAGGATTGCTACCAGGGGGATATTCAGTAGCTAAAGGGGATTAAAGGTTGGGTTGTCTACATGTACCTGTTTATCAATGTTGATTTATGTTAATGAAGTTCTGTGGCTATATGAGTCCATGTTTTACAACAATAAACTGTTCATTCCTGTTGTACTCAATTCAAGGTAGTTGTATCTACTTATTGGGTACACATAGCAGGGTTCCAAGGTGCGCATGCTGGCTGGTGCTGGAAGTGATTCCGGGGACAACAGGAGGATACATGTGGGTGATCTCTGGGAGTTACTACAGCTCTCTTGGTGAACCAATTACATATATATTATAATATATATACAGTGGCTCGAAAAAAAAGTGAACCCCTTGGAATTCCTAGCATTTATGTAGAAAATTGCCTTAAAATATAAAATATGATCTTCATCTAAGTTACAATTATGAAAAATCTGTTTTAATTAATAACACAGAAAAAAAGTATGTTAACCCCTAGGCTAATCACTTCAACAACAGCTAATTGGAGTCAGGAGTTAGCAAACCTGGAGTCCAATCAATAAAACTGTATTAGATGTGTATTTTAGAGATTTGAATTTGCTCATCTCAAAAAGCATCCGCTGGTGTGAACCATGCTTGATAAAAAGAAATCTCAGAAGACTTACAATCAAGAATAATTGATTTGCATAAAGTTGGAAAGGGTTACAAAGTAATCTTAAAGAATTTACATATTCATCGGTCAACAGTTTAATGGATTGTTTATAAAGGAAATGAACTAGCATTGTGGCTACTCTCCCTAGACGTGGGTGCTCAACCAAGATGACCCTAAGGGGACAATGCAGTGTGGTAAAAAAAAACTGTTGGTCGTTCGTACAGAGTTTTAAAACCCCAATGCTGCAACTTACCCGGCAGATCCCACTGGTCTCCCTGTTCTATCAGTTAAATGTCCATACAAGCGACTTTATTGATCCCACTGTTAATCATAAGTAAATATTTTATAATCATATCCAGATTCAGGCCTGTAAGCATGTATATGTACATACAGTTTATTTATATGCATGCTTATACCTACTTATATCAGTCTCTCTTACTATTTATTTATACAAAAAATACATAATTGAAAATCTGAAATTGGACCATCTGGGATTAATGCACCTAACGAATAAATCCATTTCATTTTTGTTTGACCCAAAATCCTTTTGTTGTCTGTATAAACTAAGAAAAATTGACCTGTATTCTGCTTAACCAAGCATTCATGTATTTATGTACATTACAAAATGATTTCTTTATTTAAAATTATTACCAATGTGGGCAAACTGTGAGACACATCTGAATATCACTACTCCTTTAAGCTGAACAGAGAGAGAGAGAAATGTTTTAGACTTGAGAAAGGGAGAAAAGCTCCCGAAAGCTTATCATTCCAAAATTCTGTTAGTCCAATTAAAAAGGTATTATCACAAGATACTTATTTCATCTGTTATTTGATATTGATACCAATGGACTAATATGGCTAAAACCTCTACTCTACTATATATATATATAGTCCCAACATTTAGAAATGTTTTTTACAAGCGTGGTTTACTATCAAGACTTTACAAACATGTCAACTGTGTTACTGTATATTTAATGAAATATCAAAATATTTTATTTGTAAATCATGCTTTCGACTGTAATATGCTCATAATCAGGGCCGGCCCAAGGCAAAATGCCGCCTGGGGCGAATTTTAAAATGCCGCCCCCCCTTATCTACCCTTCCTCTCCCTCCCTATTATCTACCCTTACCCCCCCCCCCTTGTACTTACCTTTCAGCAGTCCTGCGGCGAGTCTCCCTGTTCGGTCTCGGTGCCGGCTTGTAATGCTGAGGTAATCTTCCTGCACTCAGCATTACAAGCAGGCACCGAGACCGAACACGGAGACTCGCCGCAGAGGAGAGAGAGAGGGGCGCCGAGCGGGTACTGACAGCTTGGTAAGCGAAAACCACTCGGCGCCCCTTTCTCTCTCTTTCGCTTAAAAAAAAAAAGGGTTTGGCTGGAGCGGTTGCCCCACTCGGCTCCATTGTCGGGCCGGCCCTGCTCCAAATTATGACATACAGGGAGGACCATCATGGAGTTCAGTGTCATCATGATATATTTCACTATAAAACATATATTGAAACATGGTGAAAAAATATCAAAAACATTGTATTGAAAAATACAACAGTTCCTGCTTCATGATACTGCCTTGCACTTGAGGTAATTCACAGGAAATATTACTAAACCCCCAGCATCAAAAGTTGTAACAACATTACGATAATAAAAAGAGAAATAAAGGCTGTATTTTAGTTTCAGTTCACATCAAGGGGATCTGGATACATTCTAGTTTATTTGAATGTAACCTAACTACTTTAATCTCATTTGACTGCCCATTGGGGTTTGCTGTAATCTGGTTAGTGCTTGTTAGTATGTGCCCTAGGAGTATAATTGATGGTGGGTCTAGTTTTAGCATTCATTTTTAAAATTTTCAATAATCTGTACTGAAGGTGGCTCATTGAACCAAGCCATCAGCTCCTAGATCATACAAACATTGATTAGAATATGGAAAAGAAAAAATGTCGGTGCGCTAAGCTAGTCTCAGGGTCAAATAATACAAATGTGTAATATGAGGCCTACCAAATAGCGTGAGCATGCTTCAAATACAGTGTATTTGCTGTACAATGTATACAAAGAACAAAAACTGTCTGCGCTTCTCACCCTAATAAAGTTGGCAACAAATATATAAACATAATATAAATGAGAGATTTTGGTTATATGAATTGGCCAAAGCATTGAGAGTGTGCCTTGACGTGGCAGGTGAGCTTAATTATGCTTTGGCCAATTCATATAACCAAAACCTCTCGCTTATATTATGTTTATATATTTGTTACTAACTTTATTAGGGTGAGAAGCGCAGGCAGTTTTTGTATACATTGATTAGAATATAACCAATCAAGTGCCACTTTAACTGGCACTTGAGTAGGGTTGAATATTCTGGTATTGAAGCGGTCATTTGTATAACTGACCCATACTTATTAAGCTATACATTTATAGTATCAACTTGACATATATTGTTCCATGTAACTAAGCATTGTTAACAAATTTTAAAATGTTCATGTTATTTTTTTTTTATATATATATATAAAAAGTACATAAAATAGAACCCTGCTGCTATATTAAGGAACATATTCTGCAGCATTTAATACACAGGATGGTTGAATTGTAGATTTGTCCTAAAAATCTGTACACATTATGCAAAACAATGGTTCACATTAAGGAAAAAGTCCGTTTTCAACCCACTGTGCAGTTTACTATCTTACAGAGTAGAACAATGTCCTTTTCAGCTTTGCAGTATTGTAAAATAGAATAAAAGAAATAACTGTTCACATGGTATTTAAATATGCCATCTATGCAGTCATTACTTCACATCCTATAATAAAATGTTATATTTTCTACTAGTTATTAAAATGTCTCAAGTTTAGAAGTGATTGAATATTATACCCAGTCTTTCAAAGTCTCCACAGGTTCTCACCATTAAGTCACTGCAGGGGCTTCTGTTAGTTGTTCATATATAGAAGTTCAACTGCTATATTTTCAACAAAAGCTCAAAGGCTAGATGATCAAAATGCTAATAATATTTCAGTGTATACGTGCTGTATTTACTAAATTGAATCAATTAGTTAATGACTTATTTTTTTACTTTTCATTTTCCTCATAATTTCACTAGCATAACTTTTATTTGTTGATTGTCTAATCTGTACTTGAATACCCTAAAAAACTATTAAGTTTTACTCTGTGTTAATGTTCTACCCGTTCTGCTAGGATTAAATATAGGATTTAAAACATCATCTGGTTTACTATGGGATAATTTATTTGGGTAATGTTACCTCTTAATCCAAAGAATTTTTCTGTACTGTGTTATTTACTATGTGTTTTTGCACATATATGTATGCAACTAAATAACATGCCAAATACATATATTAACCTCTGTATGTAAGTATATGTTCATGTGGTAAGCACACTATTTTCCCTCATTTGATTTATTTTTCACAAAAAAATATATTAATTTATCAAAACAAGTAAATGTCATAAATGTATATCTTGGGGTTGGTTTCGTGGAAAACTTACTCTTAACATTGTCAGCCTTTTTTCTTTTAGCTGCATAAAAGGTCAAATAATCAGACATCTAAAAAGGACAGCTCATTTATCATCCTTTGCTAAATGTGTCAGTAGCTAATCTTCAGTACTGGGTGATAGTGCCACACAATGAAAGGTTAATAGATTCAAAGTACCAGCTTTATCGCAACAAGCCTGTAATGATGGTTTAGTGAAGAACATTCCGTTTTGTTCATCTAGAAAAATTTATTGGAATTTAAGCATTAATTATTACACTTTAGATGTAATCTTAGAAACAACATCCAAAGAGGTCAAACTAATTTTAAACATGGATATCACATTGTGTTACACAAGGCTGGTTTGTTTTTCTAAAAATATATAACATAATTTCATAGCCAACATTTATAATGGAGCATCCACATATTCAAGTCTGGTGACCACACACCATGCCATTTTAAGAAATACAACATACCTCATAAGTATAAAGTTATGTTATGAACTCCTTCTTAATATGTCATTAAACAATGTGTGTAACTATGTGTAAAGTAGGCCCTGTATACACAAAATAACAGCAGGGGCTGCATGATTCGGCCTTGATCTTGTAAGGGTCATGCTTGACACATCATGGGTAATTAGTTAATTTTAGGGGATGGAGTCAAGGGGGCTTTATAAGGAGGGCTGAGGCTTTCCCTAAAAAGTAGGGAAAGCGTTTCCCTCCCACCCTCCCTATATTTAGGATGTTTCGGGTTTGGACATGGATAGGGTTGCAGGAGTTTTGGTTTGCAGGGAACGGAGGTTCCGGTTCAGTGTGTTAGGATAAGTAATCCTTGTACTTGGTGAACACCAAAGATGGTCTTCAGGAGTTATTGCACAGTAGTGGAGTTGGACAGGGCCTGGTGCAGGGCGGGCATCTAGGGTTGTGGTGCCACATACCAGGGCCCTGACATAGCAGCGGATGTTGTTCAAAACAAAACAAAGTGATATCCTGCAGACACCCTGGAGCAGGCATGAGACATAGCGCTACAGACGAATGTGCAGGATGCTGCAGGCTGGGAGTATGAAAGCTAAGCAGAGTAACAGCTTCTGATGGCTACTTCCAGCAGGATAATGCACCATGTCACAAAGCTCACATCATCTCAAACTGGTTTCTTGAACATGGCAATGAGTTCACTGTACTCCAATGGTCTCCACAGTCAGCAGATCTCAATCCAATAGAGCACCTCTGGAATGTGCTGGAACGGGAGATTCGCATCAAGGATGTGCAGCCGACAAATCAGCAACTGCATGATGCCATCATGTCCATATGAGGAATGTTTCCAGCATCTTGTAGAATGTATGCCACGGAGAATGAATACAGTTCTGAAGGCAAAAGGGGGTTCAACCCAGTACTAGCAAGGTGTACGTAATAAAGTGGCCAGTGAGTGTATATATATATGTATAATTTTTTTAAAAAGTAGAATTGGTACAGTGTAGGTTAGGGGAGACAAAAAAACAAACAAACATTTTCTGTTACTTTAAAATGGAACACTTCTACAGCGCACAAAAAGCTTGTGATATTGATATGTCAGATGATGCTGATGCCTAGGCTCCACCTCTTAAAATGAGGCATATGGAATCTGTACCTAACCAAGTTGAGTGCCCCTAAAAATGTTGGAGCCTAAAATCACCTCATTTATTGCAACTCCTGGCATCACCCTAATGGTAGGTATTGCAAAAACCCCCAAAAACAAACAAATCAAAAAACGAATGCAATGCACTCCTATTAGAGCACAGACTCGGTTTTATTAACCCCATTTTCTCCAGTATTATGACTAGGGTTATATATTTGGATCTTTTAAGATTCCTTAATCTTAGTTACAATGCCCAATGCCCACCCTTGAGGTGACCAACAGTTTGAATGACTATTCATTTATTTTCTAATAAATTTCCTGAAATTTACACCCCAAGTAAAATATCTATATTGATGAGTCCCTTGTCCTTTTCAAGGGCAGACTGCATTTCAGGCAGTATATCCCATCAAAGTGGTCAAGGACAGTCACACTGACTGACTAGACTCAGTTTGCACAAGTGGTAAAATAGTGTGGGACCTCATTTTGCCCTTTTTGAACAGAGGGTACCATTTTGTGGCAGATAATTAACATACCCGTCCAGAATTATTAACATATTTCTATATCTATTTGATACCCAGCCTGTGGCACAGTCCCAAAAAACCATAATTGTTTCCCCAAACAATTAGGGTACCCCAAACAAAAACGCTGCTTTGTGCAATGAAGAAATTTTGGCCCTTCCATACATGGACAAAAAGGATGTGTATGTTCTCTCCACTATACACAATGAACATGTGGTGCCTGTAAACGTGAGAGGAGAGGGTGATTCACAGGTCCCAAAACCACAGTGCACCATTGGCTTCAATTAAAACATGGGGGGGGGGTAGATCTTTCCAATCAATGTCTTCTGCCATACCTGATGTTATAACTAAAACATAGTATAAAAAAGTTGCCATCTACCCGACTCATGTTGCCATATTCAACACATACGTGCTGTAGAAAAAAATCCAACCTGGAGAGAACTACACATTCTTAGAGTTTAACCTCTTTCATAATTCCACCCCAGATTTACAAGATGAACATGTCCTACATCTTACTGGAAGGCCTTTCACAATCCTGTCCAGTGGTGCCAAACCAAAGGCTCAAAAAGATGCAGAGTCTCCTACAAGAGGGACTCTAGGAATCACTGCCCTTCCTGTCCTTGTCTGCTCGGACTCTGCATTGATAATTACTTAATGGCATATCATACTGAAGTAGAATATATATATATATATATATATATATATATATATATATATATTCTTTTGCATTGGGGTGAACTTCTCAGCCTTTGTTTACAGCAAGTACCTGAGACAGAGGGAAAGCTTAGCCCTCGGGTCTTAAGGTTGGGTTGGTAGAGTCCTGAGGTCGCCAAGTGTCCTCATACCATGATCAAGGTAAGGGTGCAATGCACTGGGAGTGTTTGTGTGAGGGTTATGCACATCACTTTTACTTATGCACATGCTAGTAAGCACATTTTACATGTCACTAACCCCAGCTGCTGTTAATGCGCTCTTTGGAAGCTAATATTCTTCAAATACAGCATAGGCCTTGCAAAACGTCCTAACCCAGTAAACAGTCATATTCCAATTTGTGCCTTGTAATCTCCACAAAATCATGTGGGGTATTTCTGTTATCTGGAGATAAAGTGAACAATTTTGCTGGATTTTCCTGCTATAATGCATTGCCTGGGGAAAAAAAACACAAACAAACAACACAGAAGTGTTGGTGAAAACATTGGCAGTAACTGATGGGCAAACAGCTGCATGACAAGTGTCCAGAAGCCTCTAGCACCTTGAGTTGTTACATAGTTACATAGGCTGAAAAAAAGACATGCGTCTATCAAGTTCAGCCTTTCCCACATCTGTTAATTGCTGTTGCTGCTGAACAAAATCCAGTTTGTAGCTCTTTCCAATTTTGCAACAAACTAGGGGGAAAAAATTATTCTTAACCCCAGTCAGATGTCTCCTTGGATCAAGAAGCGGTTTCCTCATAATTAAAAAATTATACCCCTGAATATGTAGTAAAACGCAGAATTGACGTGTAAGCGGTCGGCGAAGAAGACATTAAGAGATAGTGTGAGCACATGTAATTGCGAGAAAGAGCACAAAAAAGCAACAAAATGCAAACGAAAATCCCAAGCTTTCTGCTTCATTTTCATTTGTTTATTGGGGTCCCTCCTCGTTTTTAGACATTTTTTCAACAAATTTGGAAAATGGCATTAATGGCATAAGACTTTAATATAGGGACATGACTTATGTGGGGGAAAGGGGGTAGCTCCCATGGCAGCCACAAAGCTGAGCTGATCTATACATAAGCCCCACTTCTAGAAGTATTTCTAGAATATATTTTCTCTCCCCTTATGAAGATGTTTAATGCTGTATATGCTTATATTAATTACTAATTAATTATGGATTTTTTCATTGTCTTTAGAGACATTGCACACTTAATATACAGGTTATCTGTAGTAAATCATATATACATTGATAACTTATGCCGCCCAAATTGTTTAATTTTCTGATACTAAACTTCACTTAATGGTGGTAAGAAGAAAAACAGATAATTAATTTGGCCCACAGAAACTTGATTCTTTAGCAATATCTGTAGGCCATTGAATTTCCATTATAATTTCTGTCACTAGAATGAATTGCTTTAACCTTTTCCATTCTCATTACCATCTTTGTCATAGAAATAGATTAAGATGGGGCAATTTTCTGTTCCCTTAATAATCTCTGTCATGAGAATGGATTATTTTTGTATTCACTTCTATTCTTGTAACAATCTATTCACTTTAAAAATCTCTATCGATTTTCAAACATTCACAAAAGTAATTGTTACTATATTTAGAACAAAAGTATGCTTTCTGGTTATGTAGAATTGATAACTTATGAGTTTCTAATATTGGAATTGATAAAACACCAGCTAAGTACTATTTTTATACAATATCATTTCACATGCTCCCCTAAATATCAAAAGACTTTCAAACTACTGGAAAGCATTTCCAGATTAAGTACACTGCAGCTGCCAATTTACAAAATTATTTCCTAATTAGTAAATTAGATATAACAGGTTTCTCAATACTAGGCATAGAGGAAAGTGTCATTATAGAAATGCTTGTAACTCTTTTGGAGGGTCGATCAGAACACTTTAAAACAAAATATGCGACCGTATGCTATACAACCGTTACTTGAGAATGTAATTTAAAGGCACAGTGGCGGCATGACATAGTTGTACTTTTGAAGAGTTCTTTTGACTCCTTCTATAACAAACAATGTAATTTTAGGGGCTGGGTTTTTTTTTTTTTAAAGGAAACTGTACTGGTAAAAAAATGTTTAAATTATTTACACTAATAACAACACAATTGCAGTAAAACTTTAGTGAAACGATATAAAAAATATTTTTTTAGCTCCAACATTCCCCATTTAGCATTCAGGGTGCATCAATATTAAAATAAAGATTTTTTTTTTTCACATCAAATATTAATTTTCCATACATAAAGAAACAGTTTTTACATTGAACAATAACACATACAATCAACAAACAATAACAAATAGACCTCTAATTCGGGATGCAACAAATATGGCGAACCAATGTATCTCCTACTCCTCAATTTCCAGGAGCTGTATGCATTTCTCCCATTTTATAATCTTACTTATGCTATATCCAACTGATTTTGTTATACCTAATTCCATTTTGCAGTGGTATAATTATCGTAATCTTATCTCTGACCACTGAGGGATCTTATTACTTTTCCAATACTTAGCTATCAGTATCTTGGTGGACAGAAGTATATGAATTATTAAAAATGTATCTACCTTTGGCCCCGACGGGCAGTCCAAATGTAATAGAGCAAAATCTGGAGTAAAAGGCAACTTAATTCCAATCTCTCAATATGATCAAGAACATTTCTCCAGAGATCTTTTATTTGAGGACATGACCACCAGGTGTGTGTATATAGTCCCCCTTATCAATTCCACATCTCCAACATAATGCTTCTGTTTTTCCATACATTTTTGCTAGCTTAGCTGGGACATAGTACCATCTGTAGCCTACCTTATAGAAATTTTCCCTAGTATTCAGACAGCGTATCACTTTATTAACCCACCGTATAGAATCTAACCGTATAGAATCTAAATCAAATAAAGATTTGATCCTGTATGTATGTATAAAAGATAAAAAAGTGTTTATACAATAACCTTGTGTTAATTCAGTATGAAATGGAGATCAGAATCCCAATCAAAGGCTATAACTTCTATGTCTCGATAAATTATATAAAAAAATAAAAACACCTTGTCAGGATTCCACCTTGTCAGCCTGGACTGTATTTATTTAGGTGTCATGTCGATTGCAGCCTCTAGAGGCCATCTGTCAGATCACAGTACCTTGTATGCTAACGACCTGACAAGCTGCATCTGCTTACCTTGGTACAACCCTCCCTCTTAAATACCTGTTGAATCCATCATTCCAATCCTTTGCATTGTGATGTATTCAGCTTTGCTGTTTCTCTTCTTCCTAGTAGTTATCTGTTGGCTTCTACCAGTTTGACTCGGCTTGTTCTGACCTTGATCTTGGCTTCCAATTTGGCTTTTGTTCCTGTGATCTCCTGGTGTTGACCCGGCTTTCCTGGCAACATCTGACTTTCCAGCCGCGTGCCCTGTCCGAGGGCTTTCCAGCCGCGTGCCCTGTCCGAGGGCTTTCCAAGCATTTTGCCTGTCAAGACCAGTCCTGTTTTCTACTTACCTGTCTTGTCAGCTTACTCCAATACAGACCTTCTCATAATAATATCCAGCCTTCGGCATGTCTTTCTTTGCCTGTCTGTGCCTGTGAATATGCATCATGGGGTACAAAGAGAGTCTCTGGTATCCTCTGTAACTGGGCTCCTACCCAACCTGCTTACTTGAGCCTTGACACACCTTGGGTTTTTTTTAAAGGTTGCACTCATATATGTAAGATAAAAGTAATCCTTTAAGGTAAGTCATAGGAAGTTGTCAGAACTCTTCGCCCAACTTCAAAGTAGTTTAAACATAAAAAATAAACAAAAAATATACATATAGTGTAGTAGTTTAATATTTAATTTTTGTAAGTCTTGCACTATATATAAAGCTCCTTCATAAATCAATAATGTCTCAATTCATAAATTATTTGTCTAACTGTGATAAATATGTAAACTCTTTGAGATTACATTGTAACCTTTTCCAGCTTTATGCAAATCAACAATTCTTGATTGTAGGTCTTCTGAGATTTTTTTTTTGTGCGGCATGGTTCACATCAGCAGATGCTTCTTGAAAATAGCAAACTGAAAATGTTTGAATGCTTTTTTTATGCCAAAGTAGCTCTAAAGCACACCCCAAATCCAGTTTCTCTAGGTTTGCTATATTCCTGACTCCAATTAGTGAAGTCTAATTGTTCACATAATTTTTTGAAGTATTCCATATAGACTAAAACAATACATAAACTTTTGTGTTATTAGTAAAAAAATATTGTGTTTGTTCATTATTAGATCAAGATGAGGACTGGGCATATGGCACATGTGTGAGGTCCTGGACCTTTTTTTCCTTTTCAGAATAGGGACCAACCATGCATTTATAAAGTATATTTGAAGAACAAATTAGTCATTTAAATAAGATATGAAAACACATAATTCCTAATATCACTGTGGCCCGTGATATCATACAGTGGGTTCGGACCATCTGGGAGAGAGGCGGTATAGTCCAAATAATGTACAAAATTATCAATTTCCAAAACTATGTAAATAAATTATTGAAACACAGAACTCACTTTTGCAGAACATGATGAAAACTGTTGGGTCCCCGCCGCTGCACTCACCTCCTTTTCCGCACTGCGTCCTCCTCTCCAAACGCACCGCCGACATGACGACGCACAGAGAGGGTTCCGGCATGGTCATGCGCGCAGACCAGACCAAGAGACAGTAGGCGGATATCCCAGATGAATGGAATTAGGCACAATCATGATGTCAGAGGGGTACCCCTCCCTGCTCCTTATAAATCTGTGCATTTTTCTATTCACAGTGCTCAGATGTACTGTGCTATTAGTGTAGTTACTATTGTGGTTATTTGCTATTCTATTTCGTCACATCGTATTTTGACCCTTTGCTTGTCTGTTGTTTATGAACCTGCGCTGCCTGAACTGACCTCTGCTAGTCTTGACTTCGCCTACACTTAATCCCTACCTCACTTCTGGCTCTCCCACATCTCCAGCCTTGCATTCTGGGCTCCATATACTAAACCGTGACAACACACAAATAAACTTGTAGCTCTCCTAAAAAAATTAGGGCTAACAATGCACAAAGTGATTTGCAAAACAATCTGCAAAATAGAGCAAATTATTCTGTAGACGTAAACATGTTTAAAACATTTGTTTACCAATAGTCCTAATAACCTTTTAATATTCAAAATATTTTTCTAAGCCTGGACTCCCCCTGTCGGCAGAAGCCAGCATTGCTGGCTTTCTGCTGCCCGATCTCATGTAAATAAAGAAGAAAAGCAACCCAAATTCCACGTGTAAAACCAATAAAAAAGAATTAATACTCCTCAATCAAAAGCAGCTTCCAATAACACTCTTCCTCAAGGTGTTTAGCAACACAATGCAACAACCATGGAGCACATATAGATGGGGAGAGAAAAAAAACAATAATAGTGCAATATATACACACAATCAAAAAATAAATAGGGTATCAGATCCACTCACAAACAAGTTGGACAAAGCAGGCTCATCAAGGGTTCAGTAGAATATCAGCAGAATTTAATGGCTTCTAAAATCTATAAAAACAAGGAGACCAAAAATGGTGCAGTATCATCACAGAACATGAGTCAGGAGGTCTGGATACACTTACAGTTGGAAGAGGCACAACTATATAGAGATAGTGTGCAAAAACGCAATGTAAACAAAGACAGTCCCAAGTCAGCTGTTATGGTGATGGTGAAGCTCTCTCTACGCGTTTCACCAATAGTTCGTTGGCTTCTTCAGGAGAAAAGAATCAAATGCAGTGATGTGTGTATTAAGTAAGAGTAATTGATTTTGTTCGTGTCCGTGCCTCGGTTAGTCTACGTGTATTTAACCGAGGCACGGACACGAACAAAAAAAAGGCAGCAAAGTTATGTTCTATGTTCTATGTTCTTTCAGGAACACTTCCTAGCGTGCTCCCTCTCTCTCTCTCTCTCTCTCTCTCTCTCTCTCTCTCTCTCTCTCTCTCTCTCTCTCTCATTATTACCCTCATTGTCTACCTTTGGTAGGCCTCACTTACATTTAGGATTAATATAGTAATCATAAAAACATGAAAACTCATGCATAATGTTTTGGTTTATAAACAAAAATCTTAGATAATCTGTTTGATATAGACTAATGTTTCTTTGCATGGGCTTTATCATTTTAAAAAAGAAAAGAGAAGTACAAAAACAAACCAGCTTCCTTTTTTCTCAGTTCTTTTGTTATTTAATTCACTTTAGTACACTGTTAAACAATTCAAGTTTTACTATATGTTAGGATTTTATAATAAGCAGCATTTAGATCATTCAGCACTAATTTAATTGACCTATTTTTAAAGCCCTTCATTATTATTTATATTTATTAGCAAGCTATTAGATTTTATGCTTTACTACTCATGCAGAGAATATTTAAATTACTTTTACATGAATGGTTAACCACAGAGAAGTAAGTGTCTTTTCTTAGCTGTTAAGTTAAATTAGTTAATTGATACTGCCCTCTGTTTAACCTTCATTTACTTTGCTATGTATTTTCTTTTTACACCTTGCTATAGGCTGATATATGGTTATTTTTGTGATCAATAAAGAATCACATGACTACATAAACGATATACTGTGTGTATATATATATATATATATATATATATATATATATACGCTATGTGCGATGACGTGATTCTTAACCAAATTACATCATACATCAGGGCTCAACAAACCCTGGGGCGCCATGGTGCCCATGGTTTTGCAGGACAAGGGGATAAAAACTGGCCAGGGCTGCCATCGTGAATCTGTGAGGCGCTGAGGGGGTCACGTAATGTGTCTGTGTGATATTGTTCAGTGTTAGTAACAGTAACAGTTAGTAATAATAGTTTAGGTTGAAAGAAGAAGTCCACCAAGTTAAACCCTCCCACCTATCGTTCTTGCTTTTGATCTAAAGGAAAGCAAAAAAACACAACGAAGATATTTTTGGAATTTTGCCACTTAGGGGGGAAAAAAATTTACTCCAAAAGGCATAACTAAGCTCTTCCAAACCCTTATTAATTTTGTAGACCTCCTTTGCACTTTTTCTGGTTTCATATTATCGTTTTAAGGACCAGTGCCCAGAATTGCACTGCAAATTCAAGGTGAGGTCTTACCCTTGACTTATATAAAGGAAAGATGATTTCCTCTTCACATGTATCCATACCCCCTTTTATATATGTCAATATCTTATTGGTCTTTGCAGCTGCTGACTGGCATTGCACACTGTTGCTAGGTCTGTTCTCTACAATTATTCCTAAATCCTTCTCCTTAGTAGTTTTTCCCAGGGAGATACCATTTAAATGATATGTTGCATTGTTATTAATTTTTATGATGCATAACTTTACTTTTGTATATACTGCACTTCAATTGCCACTTGCCCAGTCCCACACTCTGTCCAAATCCTCCTACAAAGAAGCAACATCAAGGTTTAGACAATCGTAACCTACCTAGTTTTGTGTTATCAGCAAACACTGACACATGGCTCTCAATGCAATATGGGAGATCATTAATGAACAAATTTAAAAGAAGAGGGCCCAGGACAGACCCCTGAGTTACTCCACTTAATACATTGGTCCAGTTTGAGAATGTTCCATTTGCAACCACTCTGAATCTTTTAGCCAATTTCCAATCAAATGGCCAAGTACATACATTTGTACTGACAATTTGTACAGTAACCTTTTGCGTGGAACCGTTTTAAATGCCTTAGAAAAGTCCAAATAGATCACACCTACTGCCACTCTTAGATCTATATTTTTACTGACTTCTTCATAGAATGCTGTTAAGTTGATTTGAAAAGACCTATCTTTCACAAGATTTCTACTAATTATATTTTGATTCAAGATCTATTCATGATTGTATGCCTTTAGCAACCCTTCAAATAATTCCTCCACTACAGATGTCAAGCTCACTGGCCTGTAGTTGTAGATTTTGATCCCTTTTTTAAATATGGGCACCACATATACCCAATTGGAAGTACCGTATTTGCTCGATTATAAGACGATCGTCCATTGCGCAGACCTTCCCCGGCTGTCAGAGAGGAGAGTTCCCCGCAGGTGTATGCGCGATGGACACAGACAACCCTCGCTGCTAACCGCATCTCCTTCCGGCTGCAGTGGAAGTTGCCTACGCGAATCGCGTAGACGTCTACCTGCTGCCCCGACTACACACTAGGGACTAGGAGTCAGAAGCACCGGTAAGTTTGGGGGGAGGGGAGTGTTAAATGGGGGGGCATAATGCCTTTTAACCCCTTAACGCCACTCTGCCTCCAGAAATGCCTTTTAGCCCTCTATACGCCACTCTGCCTCCTGAAATGCCTTATACCTTTTTATAAAAGGAAATAAAAACAAAAAAAAATATTTTTATCATTCATAGCTTTTATTAAAAACATAGTTTACATTTGACAAGACATTTAAGATTACTCCCCATTTTTATTTTTTTAATTTGTAGACAAACACTTCATGACCACAGGTTTAATTTAAATTTATGTACCTCCTTATTGTCTCCTTATGCTAACGCACACCACTGCTCTCTTCCCAAAGCTAGACTCCCCTTTCAATCTACTTTGACTACTAATCTAGTTTTAGATTTGCCCCCCCCCCCGAACCTAGGTTTAAAAACTCCTCTATCCCTCTAGCCACACTCTCCTCTAATCTAACAGCCCCCTCATCATTTAGGTGCAGTCCATCCCTGCTCATGTTTGTGAGCCTTAGATGTTAGCATTAAACTATAAATCACTTCTTGGCCCCTGGGAAGTAGGGGAAGCTGCCCCACTGCTTAGATACAGGGTGTCACAGATCTGGCTAGTCCGACCGACTACCTCCGCTGATTTGTGCTCCCTTAGCCTGGGACACACACTCTTTCCCCAGTTTCACTAGCCGAGACTCAGTGTAGGGTATAACCAAAATGAAGACTGGTTTATTTCTTACACACAGGGCTGGATATATCCAGCAAAACTCCGGATCACGGAAGCGGTGTTACAGCATGCCCCACTCCCACTAACTTCCCCTCCAACCATGAACAATGGTGTGTGACCCACGAAGTCAGCGGGACACCCCACTGATGTCAGTGGGAGCTCCTATTTGCATGCCTCCGGGTAGCTGGAGCCAGAAAGTTTGCAGGTATGCATACCATACAATGACCACTAGCTACAGTTGAACAGCTCTACCTCTTATCCATGCTGTCTAAAAGAATTACAAACAGCTCAATACTCTGTTTGTCAGCCTCTCTCCTAGCAGCACAAATCCATAAAAGGCCAGGGACCTCTTAAACAGTATTGCTGTATGTAAATAAGCATCAGATGAGCATAATTATCTGCAACTCCTCATTGTCGGTATACTAGAAAACCCAGCCTCAGGGGCGTAACTAGAAACCACAGGGCTCTGGTGCGAAAATTGCCCTAGGGCCTCCATCTTCAACAGCTGGTCAGTGCCATCATTGCCCTCAAACCACTTGCCTGTGCCTTCTTTCCCCCTTACCCCCCTTCCAACATACACTCTGGCACACATATGTAAACACACTTACACAAATTATACACACTAATACTCACTAAAACACACAGAATTACCGATCCATACCCAGATGCATACAATTACACAGCCATGTTTACACACACAGAATTACCGATCCATGCTCACACACACAAAGAATTACACATCCATGCTGACACACACACAATTACAAATCCATGCTCATATACACGCATATATACAAACACATATACATACCTCCCACCCCCACTTACCTCTCCCCTCTCCAGCAGTGCCTCACACACTGTGCTTTCTCCCTCCCTTGTCTCTCTTTCTCTCCCTTCTTTTTGCTCACTTCAGCCTACTGGGAATGGGTAGCTCTACCTAGTTGATCATGAGAGATGCCACAGGCTCTATGTTGTTCCCTGGCCTCTGCATGTGTCTGTGGAGAGTAGCAGTATGTACTACCCAAGGAGAGCCGGGGGATGTGGGAGAAAGCCAGGAGTCAGGTTTGTAAATTGTGCCTGTGTTTCATGTCCGCTGTCTAGTCTGGCTCTGACTATGTAACCTATGTTACCCCTCTCTTTTTTTTTTTAGAAGGAAACTGCAAGAAACCATTTGTCCCCATGGACAAACGGACAAACTGACAAAGCGTGTGCACTCGGATTGGATCTTACTTTAAGCTCTGCTAAGCGTGACTGACAATTCCTACAGTGATAAGGCTATGACGTAAGAAAACAGAAAAAGTGTATGTAAGTGCACTCAATATTTTTACGGCTAGCTCACGTAAGTGTTGTAGTAAACCCACAAACAAAGACAAATATCTAAGATACTGCAGGCGCTAAAGCATGGCTGAATTTGATTTAATTTGACTAGAAAACTATTGTTAATATAAAATCGAGCTTAGATGAAAAAGGATATAACTCATTTTTTCCAGAATTCAGCAAGCACCCTTACCACACTCACCTCCAACCTTTCAGTTCTATTCTTTCTCACTCAGCCTTTAATCTTTTCTTTCATTTCATCTTAATCATATTTGTATTACCCTCCCTCCACCTTAGTTGGACACTAAGACCAGCTTCTTTGGGCCATTTGTCCCATGTTAAAGACATCTCTGCCTAAGTCAAATCTGGTTAGACACATACCAGCTCACAAACAACCTGTCTCAGTCTATCACTATCACTCGCCTATCATATTTACAATAAATGCAATACCTATAATACAGATTTCCTTATTACTGCTAAGCATGCACTGAGTGGCATACACACATGCATTAAATTATATTTTCACATTGCACAATATATTTCACAGAATTGAAGCTTGGAAATCTATTATATGCTCTAAAAGCACACTGCTATTGCAGTTTTCTTTAATTTAACCTAACTGTTTTAAGTCAACAGATAAATAGTGTTCCTCTTCCTAGATAAAATCCCAATTTCTGCAATTACTGCAGTGTGGAATTGCATAATGGTATATTTTATTTATATAAATCACATTTGCCAACTCACATTACCAAGTATTAGTATGATTTTAGTTAAACTGTATGTTGACTGCACATGGTACTATTAAAGGTTGTTTCCAGATGTTTTTAGCACCTGCTTTAGCTGCTGAAAAATTTAGTTTAAGCGGTTTCATCATTCTTGCTAATTAAGTGTGTCATTTTCTTCCCTATTGACTAATTTTCTTATTTTATTGCTTTAAAAAGCATCTTATTTGTTTTTTTTGTTGTTTTTTTTACTTTCTTTAAAATTGCTTTACATAATACACAGACAAATTACACTAAAATGTATTTTGCAATATCTGTTTAGTTAGAAGGAAGGCTTTATTACGTTCATAGAAACAGTTTTTAAAAACAATTTGTATGCACTTTATTTATTTGAACATGTATATTTTTTAAGAATATATATATATATATATATATATATATATATATATATATATATATATATGTTTATCCATTTGTGGGAAGGAAATACATTTTTGGCCTGCTGTTTTAAATGTATTTATACTTTTTCAGCACTTTTATTTTTAAATCTCTGCTGTAATATCTCCTATGAGAGGAGGATAAAATGTTGTCCTTCATTTTATAGAGCATATGGTGGTAGTGGTGATGATCATATTATTTGATAAAGTATTAAGTCACATTATGTTTTTAGGGCTCTTTAAAACTAATATAAACTCATTACTTTTATACATTTTTTTTAATATGTAAAAGGAAATTTTTCTATATCCACTGCTATTTTGTATGCCACCGTTTTTAGGTCATATGCACTATTTTATGAGCTTCCAGTTTAATACAGTGTGGACAAAATGTGGAATTTATTGTCCATTACCTCTTATTTTTTCAGTTTTTTGTGTGAGTGGATTATGGTATTTGTGAGATATATATAATAATATTATTAATAAGGCATTGAACTTTTAATATTAGAAGCAAAGGTATAAATGACATTATATCATTATTTGACATATTGTAATTTACAGATGTATGCCAGCTTCATGCAGACATAAGCTTAACACTACAGCGACAAACGTACCTTTAGCAATATATGTACTAGATATTAGACTTGGGCGCTGGCCAACTCTTCGTGTTCGTCTTCGTGGGGGGAAAATTCTTCGTATTCCGAGAATATTCGCCCGTTCCTGTGTTCGGTTCGGGCGAATATTCATGTGCATTCTTAGTGTTCGTTTTTTTCTTAGTTTTTTTGTTGTTTTTTTCCGTATTTTGTAGAAGGGGTTAACACAGGGTTAATACGGTACGGACTACGCAGCAACTTTGGCACCACGGGTTTAAATGTCCATACGAGCAACTCTATTGCCTGTACTTCATTTGTTGATGGCAGACGAGCCCCCTGCTGGCGACCAATAGAGTTGCTTTTAAAATCCTGATCCAGCAACTTGGCCGGCAAAGACCACTGGTCCAACAGTTAAAGGTCTGTATAAGAGACTTTATTGGTTTTTTGTACGGACTTTTAACTGTTGGAGCAGGGAGACCAGTGGTCTCTGCCGGCCAAGTTGCACAAAGTTAACCTCTGAAGGTGAACCTTTCTGCTCCCGTTATCTATACAGCCGTCCTCCTCTGGCTAGATGGGGAATGGACCAGGGAGATTAGTAGACGTAGACGAACACGAAGATTCTTCGTGTACGTTTTACCGCCGCTATCTTCGCTTCTTCGTGTTCGTTTTCATGTTCGCCTGAATACGAAGGCACAAGTCTACTAGATATGAGAGAAGCAGGGGCATAACTAGAAACCATTAGGCCCTGTTGTGCACGTTAGACATGCATTTTTAACTACATAATATGTACTTTGAAGTAAAGGCTATGATTGAAATATGATTTCAAACTAACAGCTGAACTGGCAGTTTCTTTAATATTAGCCCCTGTTTATATATATATATATATATATATATATATATATTAGACCATGCTGCCAATACATTTTATATTGAAAAATACCCTACGCAAGCATTTCCTTGGGCCCTACAATTACTCGTCTGCTCTTGCACCACAAAATAGGTATAGATCAAATAAACAACACATAAAACAGCACTTGCATGTATAGATCAACTGACTAAGACATACAAACCTACATAACTATATACATAAATAATGTATGGAGGCATAGCATTGTAGGGATAGATCAACACATTAATAGGGATAGATCAACTGAAATTCACATGTGAACTCAGCACTGAAGGCATAGAATCAGACAAACAAATCCTGTATTTGCAGGTATACAATAATAATGTATGGAAACATAGCATTGCAGGTATAGATTGACAGAACATACAAGCCCAGCACCGCAGGTATGGATCAACTGGAAATCACATGTAAACTCAGCACTGATGGTATAGATCAAATAAACACATGGAAACAGCACTGCAGATATTGATCAACTGAATAAGACATACAAACCCTGCATTTACAAGTATACATAAATAATGTATGGAAACATAGCACAGAAGATATGGATCAGCAGAATAACACACAAACCCAGCTTTGCAGGTATAGATCAACTGGAATTCGCATAAAAACTCAGCAATAAAGGTATAGATAAAAACCCCTAAATTACAGGCATAGATCACAGGTTGCACACCCCAAAGCCAGCCCTGGCGTCCATACTGTCCACATAGAACCTGATCAGCACCCAGATTACACACATATTACAGCCCAGCCTGAGCCAATTTTGTCCCCAAACAGCCCAGCGTAAGACATCTTTGTCACAAACAGCCTACCCTTCATGTGCCATCTTTGCATTTCCCCAAATCACTAAAATATCCATGATACACAGTTACTCACTCATTCACATGAATCATTTACACATATTCATTAATGAAGTCACACAAATCATTCAAGCAATTCATCACACATTAATCCATTCATTCTCCTACGCATTCACACAATTCATCCACACATTCATTCATTCTCTTACTCTTTATTTATTTCGATATTCTTACTATACCCTTTCTCACTATCTATTCCCCCTTTCTAACTATCTACCCCTTCTTGCCCCTTTCTTACTATCTACCCCATCTCACTATGTACCCCCTCTCCCCACTTCTCACTATTTACCCCCTCTCACTGTCTTCCCCCCTCTGCCCCTTCTCACTTTCTTCCCCCCTCTGCCCTTTCTCACTATTTACCACCTCTGCCCATTCTCACTGCCTTCCCCCTCTGCCCCTTCTCACTGCCTTCCCCCCTCTGCCCCTTCTCACTGCCTTCCCCCCTCTGCCCCTTCTCACTATCTACCCCCTCTCCCTACTTCTCATTATCCTTGCTTACCTAGTTGCCGGAGTCCTGCGGTGGGATCGCGAGGCCATATGACATCATATTCTGGCGCTCAGCATGAATTGCTGGCACCGCGACCGAGCTAGATGGTCGCACACCCCTAAGGCCAGCCCTGGCAGGAGCTATCCGTATGAGGAACTGACTGGTGATTCCTCAGCCCTCAAACAGGGGTACCCAGCCTTGTGTTCGGTGACCCAGTAACACATGCCTTGACAGTTCAGGGCTGTTTTGGTGGCAAAAGGGGGACCTACACAATATTAGGTGATCATAATGTTATGGCTTATCATTGTGTGTATATATATACACATACATACACACACATTTGTTAGAAGTTCTATCAAGTTCTATAAAGATTGAGATGTCAGTGTTTTGTCGTTATATGTGAAAGGTTTATCAAGCCCTTAGAGTTTTTACTACGCGGTGGACAAGTTACTTAAATGGATTTGTTCAGAGAACTTTGTGAATGTCTGAGAATGTTAATGGTTTTCTCAAATTTTTTATGGATGAGGAAAATGTGTACTCTTTACACTGTTGATATATCTTCAGGCATTAATTTACTATTACCCAAGGGTTATTTTACCTGCACTTCACTGCTTTCTATCTAAAATTTAATTTTCATTCTAGTTTTGAGTCTCAAGAATAAGCAGTTCATACCTCACTGTTGCGGAATGAGTTAACCCACATTATTTCTTAAAGTGGATCTGTCAGTTTTAAAAAATCCTCCATTTCACAGTTCTATACACTAAATAAATTCATGTTACTGTGTTTACAATTTAAAATATACGATTACAATTCAACTAAACAATACTAATGTAATAAAAACCCACCTAGAGCAAAGAGGGAAATGGCATGGGTGGTAAAGAAGTGGTAAAGGTTAGCACAGCGAGGGACTTAGGAATGATCAATCTTTACAAAAGGAAAAATGAACAAACTAGTGGTTCCGAACGGTTCTTATTTGCCATCTAAAGTAAAAAAAACATGCCAGGTTTCTATGAAAGAACGATATCCTTTAGACCTGCTGGGGAAAAAAGGAGGTTAAATGGCATCTACGTCAAACTAAGCAAGAAACCTCCCTTTCAGAAGGCTGAAATAGAGCACATATCGAGGGAGAATGGATAAGGAGAATGCAAAGATAGTTGAGAACTGAGACAAAAAAAAGAGATGATGAAGGAAACTTGTGAACCTCTTTTTAAATGTATTTCATGAACTACTGAGATTTGGTAACTTTTATTTACAACACTTGTCATTTACTTCTATCTTGTTTCAAAATCACATTGTTGTGCTCTTATATGAAGTACCTTTTTTTTAAATTTTTTTCAATTGTAGGGTTTTAAAACTAACTTACTAAATGATTTTGTATTTTTATATTACTTACTGCTAGGGCAATTTTTAACAAAAATCAGCCCCCCTCTATCACAATAGCTTCTTTTCTGTAGCGCTGTGGAGAAAAGAAACCGATCTGCGGCTTCTCCAATAATAAACAAAAAATATAAAAGCATATTGGGCAACCTAATATGACCAATTGCAACCATGGGAACAAACTTAAATCTCCAGATCCAGAAGATCTATTGTGAGATCAGCTGCTGAAATGCTGGCAAAATAGTCTAATCTCTGCTACCAAGCACGGAATAGGAAGTGTGACACAAAGTTCCCCACACACACACTCTAAAAAGCCCCTCCTACACTCTAAAATAATTTTATCTTTTCATTGTGTAACGGACTTTTGCCCCAGAGGGCTGATTCACCCTGTCCCTCTTCCTCGGTTACATCTTTCTGCTTTACATGGAAATCCTGAGCCTCTGCTATACGGGAGTTGGGGTACATAGCATTGGCAGTGCCTCCACCTGACTGGGCATCCAGGACATGGATGAGTTTTCCAGACAGGAACATAATAAATGACTACAATACACAGTAATAACAGTAAAACAACAGGCATATGTATTAAATAATAAATAGCAAACAAAAGTAACATGCAACCTGATGCGCCTGCTGAGCAGGTCCGGATGGCGAGAGCACTATACACATACACTTTTTATTATTAAAATTGTAGCTATCCTTGTTAGGATATCTATTAAAAAATATTATAGGGATTTCTTAAAATAAAATTCTCATTTGATCTATACCTGCAATACGGGGCTTGCATGTGATATTCAGCTGATCTCTATGTTTCCACGTGGTTCTCATTTAATCTATACACACAATGTAGGGTTTCCATATTATAATCAGTTGGTCTTCATGCGTGGATTGAAAGATAATATAAGCAGGCTTTTAGTAGCTTTATGTCCAGCACATAGTATTCAATTGTGGAAATGAAACAGGATATAAGACTAATAGTGCGATACATAAATATGAACTTAAACATTATTTTATTATATTTAAAATCTTACACAGCGTGCCTTAGTTTAGGCAGTAATGATCCATTTAAATGATTGTTTTCATTTTATTATTGTCAAAGTGCCTGCTGTAATAAAACTATGTAACATGACAACAAAATGTGGCCGCTCTAATCAGCTATAGTAAGGAATTTTAAGTGTTCTCTCATCTAGCTTTGGTGCATGTCTCTAACCTCCATATGCTGTCAGGTTTGTTTTTTGTCACAAACAAAACATTTTATTGCTTTCATAGAAAAGTGGTCTTCCTACCCTGTTACAAACCACCCTGTGTGCCTTAGCCAAAGGAGATTGATACAGCTGTAAAGTATAGGAATTAGTGATGTTCGGTTCATGAACGAATCGTTCTTTTGATCCGATTCTTTCAATGATCCGGATGAAATGGTTCAGTAGACTGAACAATTCATTTGTAACAGTTCAATCTGTGAATCATGAACTGCAGTTGTAATATGACCCTAGAGTGAGTCATCTGCACAGCACAGACACAGACTCTGGGATCAGGTTACAGCTCATTGGTTCACAGACTCCTATGAGTCATAGATTCAGAGAATCATTCAGAGAATCATTCAGAGATTCGAATCGTTCAGAGAATCGTTCACAGCACACTGACACAATACTTTTATTAATAAATACAGGATTAATCTTCACTGCCCCCAGGATTTAGATTCCCCTTAGTTTGCCCCCCCCTTTACTTCTAACTGCACCTTAAGTTAACTTTATTAAATTAACCCTAAAGACCCCATTAACCATAACTGTCCCTAAATTAACCCTAAAGATACTTACTGTTAGATAAGTTGCTGAGCAGTGTGGACGTTACATGGAAATGGGTGTGGCCAATCATCAGTGTGACTGCAGGGAGGTACTGGGAAGTAGTAACTGTTGTGAGTGACACTGAGCGATCCGAAGAATCGGATCATTTCAATGAATGACTCGAAATGAACATATTCACTTTACTGATCCGAACTTCCCATCACTAATAGGAATTTATAACAAGATCTCAGAATAAATATAGCCTTTTATGACTGGATGTAGCAGTGAGTTTATGCAGATAAAACATATTGGAGCAAGTCAAGCTGTGGGTTCAGGCAAACCTAGCAAAAACTATAAACCTCCTCAGGCTCAGCTGGAGCTGTTTACTCAATCATAACCGTTGCAGCTGGAACCCTTTTTGGATTACAATAATTTCTGCGATGTCACTGATTTTCCTGCAGTTCCTATAAAGTGACCAGCAGATGGCGAACCAGCACATGACTGGGTATATTCACACCTACACATTTTCAGTTCACTACTGAAGGACCCCAGATAAGGCCATATTGTGGATTAGAGTTATTATGGGCCCCAACTATGTTCACCAACTAACAGTACTCACCTGCCACTATGGTGAAGCCTAGAGTGGGCTGCAGTATTGGTTGTGGGTGGGTGAAACTTATATAGACACTGGAACACCTGCTTGAGTGTTTTGCACTACATTGACTAATGCATTCTAAACTGTTTTACTGCATTTATTCAATTGCTATATTCCTGCATAGTATTGTTTTATTGTGCAATACAAAGATATATTTAAATTACCGTATTTGCTCAATTATAAGACGACCCCCCAAAATTTGAATCTGAATTTAGGAAAAAAAGAAAAAGCATGAAGATAAGACTACCCTATAAGAAAAAGGTTTTACTAGTAAATATTAATTCACATGTAAACTATTGTTTCATATTTAATAAAAACAATAATTTAGAAATCGCCACAATAAGATTGGAAGATTTGGAAGATTCTCCTCTACCACAAAAGTGGACAGATAGTCTCAGATCTAAAGTAGCTACTCAAAAGAAAGTCTTCTTCAGGAAAGTAATGGATGTGGGATGCGCAAAGCAGTAGAAAGTGCTAAGGTGCCACATCCTAAAGACCCCTTTGGAGAGAAATGGACTCCAGAATGTACGGAGGCATTCTTAGCCTTGAAGAAAAGACTCACAGAAGCGCCTGTGTTAGCGTACGTAGACCCTGAAAATATAGTATATGATCCATGTTTATGCTAGTATAGAAGGCTTAATGTGAGTACTGCATTAAAGCTACCCTGAAGGGGTACGGCCAGTGGCCTACATAGGCAGAAGTATGAATGGTCTTTAAACTAGAGTTCTTAACACTTAAGTGGGTCATCGTGGACAAGTTCCAGTCACAGGACTTGTATATAGGTACAATACTCAAGACAACCCTAAATTATTGACCTTCTTCCCCGTTGGTCAAAGAGACTTGTACTGCCGAGAATGGAGTAAGCTATGTCTGGAGGTTGGGAACCTTTATAGAATTATAAAAAAACACAACCACCTTGGTCAAAAACAGCGGTTACTGGGGAATGACTGAGAGTCCTCCATGAGCAACATGGGCATCTTGTGGCAGAAAAAACCTATGGTTTGGCACAAGACCGGTTATATTTGGCCTCACATGAAGGAGGTAAATGGGATAAAGGACCACAGGAGTATTTGTAGGCCTATGCAAAATCTGGTTACATGACATAAATGGAAAAACAGAATTCTTGAATTGTGAGACCTCGGTTTTACTCAGGTTAATCTTATACAATGAATCTGTGGCTAGTTGTATATTACTTAGTTATTTATGTCCTAAAAAGGGAGAAACAATACAAGAAAAAAAAGAAGAAAATTAGACTGGTAAATTTGAAAGCAAGAAAAAAATCTACTGACGCATTTATTTTGTATTCAGTGAGCAAATATCTTCAATCTATTTCATACTACATTGCCTCATTTAACAACTAGAGATTCTCAAAAGGTTTGATTTCTTTTCCATTTGTCAATATTTCAAAGGCTCAGGTAATGCTTTTACTTAGACTCATTCAATAAAAGGATTACAGAAGCTAGTGTGCTATTACGAAAAATGTCAGAGCAATTTGTTATAAATCAGAGCAGCAATTCCTTTTTTTGTACGAGCATGGATAAAAAGGATATGTGCTAATTAAGGTTGAGTATAGCTTCACAGGTATAGAAAGCGGTATTATCTTATTTCTCAAACATATTTTATATGAGTCAGAAGAGCTTTCAATACATAATACTGTCAAAGCATATTGCAAAGCCATCATTGTACAACTACAAGGGAATAGTATGAAACAAATGAAATATAAATGATAAGATCCAAAGTGTACATGATGGTAAAAAGTGACCATAAACCCCGCAATCATAATAAAATGTGATCAGTTCATTGAAAACAGACTTTTGATAAATCAAAATTAGCAAGTTTCAGAATTGGGTTTATTATTATATTTTATGTCTTCATTAAAACACATACCCTGCATACAAATTTAACAAAGGATAAAGTTTTAATATCCATTAGGTCATCTGCAATTCAATGTTTTTTATCTCTCTTAATGAAAAAAACATATCTTCAGTGGCGTCGCTACAGGGGGGCAAGGGGGGCAATTGCCCCACCTAGGTTAATCCTTGCCCCCCTGTTGCCCCCCTGCCGAATTTGGAATAAAGTCGCAATGCGACTTTAAATCCCGTCTTTTTTTATTATTATTTATTTTTAATGCGGAGGAGAGAGAGGGTACGGCCCGCGTAAGATCGGCAGCCAGGGCAACCGATCTTACACGGGCCGCACCTCGAGCCCTGCTACTTACCTGTGGGAGGGTCTTCTGTACTGCATAGAGGAAGCGGAACCTAGCAGAGTGCACGTGACATCACATGACTCTGCTCCAGTCCTGCTTCCTCTATGCAGTACCAGAGAACGCAGAGGGAGGCCACGCCCTCTGCTGAAGTCTGTGAGCGGCATCGAGGAGCTGCAGTGCAGGTAAGGGGGTGAGGAGGGTGTTTGAATGAGTATGCGTGATTGAGGGAATTAATCTTTGAATGAATGAGTATATGAATGAATGAGTGTGTGTGTGTGATAGCATGGATGTGTAAGTGCTGGAACCTAGGCATGATGGGACTGTGATTGCTGTTAGCAATCACACTCCTATCATGCCAAGTCAGCCAGTACATGCTGAAACCTAGCTAGCTGCCCCCCTTGTGTATTGATGCTGCCAGCAGTATGGGGTCTACACATCACTTACAGCCACCCTGTACCAGCATGCACTGGCTGACCTGGCATGATAGGAGTGTGATTGCTAACAGCAAGCACAGTCCCATCATGCCTAGGTACCAGCATTTACTGGGTATGATATCAGTGTGATTGCTGTGTGGGCAGTGTGGACGCCAGTGCTGGCTTTGGGGTGTGCAACCTGTGATCTATGCCTGTAATTTAGGGGGTTTTAAATATACCTTTTAATGACGTGTTTTTATGTGAATTCCAATTGATCTATACCTGCAAAGCTGTGTTTTTGCGTTATTCTGTAGATCCATATCTATATATTTCCATACATTATTTATGTATACCTGCAAATACAGTGTTTGTATGTCTTATTCAGTTGATTAATACCTGCAATGCTGTTTCCATGTTTTGTTTTTTTATCTATACCGACAATGCTATATTTCATATACTACTGTATACCTGCAAATACAGGATTTGTATGTCTGATTCTGTTTATTTGATATATACCTTCAGTGCTGAGATCACAAGTGAATTTCAGTTGATCTATACATGCAAAGCTATCGGCAACTGGGGCTAATATTAATATATATGGGCAGCAGGGGCATCAATACACAAGGGGCAAAAACACTAAGGGGGTATAAACGACAATGCAGTGTGAAAAATCCATCCTGATGTAGACGTCTGTTTGTGTGTTTTTGGTTATCAGTGTAGAAGAGCCTGTCCTTGGGTGTGTGTGTATAGGTGTTGGTGTGGCAGAGCCTGTCCTGGTGTGTGTTTGGGTGTTGGTGTGGCAGAGCCTGTCCTGGTGTGTGTGTGTTCGGTTGTCAGTGTGGCACAGCCTGTCCTAGGGTGTGTGTTTGGGTGTCAGTGTGTCAGAGCCTGTCCTGGTGTGTATGTGTGTGTTTGGATGTGGCAGAGCCTGTCCTGATGTGTGTGGGTGTATGTGTGGCAGAGCCTGTCCTGGTGTGTGTGTGTGTGTGTGTGTGTGTGTGTTTGGTTGTCGGTGTGGCAGAGCCTGTCCTGGTGTGTGTGTATGGGTGTCGGTGTGACAGAGCCTGTGTTGGTGTGTGTGTGTTTGGTCATCTGTTTACTGGCACTTAATTTACAGTAGGAATTATTTAATTTATATTTATCCAGCGATAAATTGCCCTCCTGAAGTTGTAGTGACTTCAGGGGACAAAACGTTCAAGGCTCTGAAATCGTTTAGTGGAAAATTTATTTATTGTGTTATAATATTTATTTCAAGGATTAGTCGCACTCAATTGTGGCTTCAGGCTTCCCATGTTGAATGATCAAGTATTATTTTAGCCCAATAACAAAAGTATAATTCCATAGCACATTACTTTTGGAAATCATGAATGCCCCCCCAGTTTGACTGTGGTATCTTGTGTGCCTCCCCCCTATATATTGTTTCTAGAGTCGCCACTGCATATCTTAAATCACTTCAATCAAGTCTCCATGGGTCCCAGACCTCACTTGGGATGGCCCTGCCTATGGTGTTTTCCTAAGCAGTAAGCACCTGACATTATTTTATAATGTAAACTTGTGGTATGTCGACAATTTTATTGGCATCGTTCATTTTACTTAGAGTGTCATGTACTAATACATGGGAACTTACAAAAATACACTTTCTATAAGTATGTTCTATGCATGTTACTGTACCAGTATTGCATGCTAACTTTGTATAGCTCTGTTCTTTTTAATGTTCATAATTGTATAAATGTGTAGATATTTTTTTTTCTATTCACTAGTCTACTTGTTAGTAGTAAATTAAAGGTCAGCTACGGATAGTGTTTGTTTATTTTGAACATGATTGACAATTTTAAGTTTTATAATTATCCTTGTTAAAATGAATGCAAATTACCTAATCAGCAGATGCAGCAGTGTGTGAAAAATGTGAAGTCAACCAAGGATTCTCAATGAAGTGCTCATTAACATGCCTTGGTGTCAGAGATTTGATGATGTAATGATACTGGAACGTGGCTAGACAAAGCTGTACTAAAATTTAGTTACAATTATTTGTAGAACGTTCATAGTTTCTTTGCAATTATTTGCAAGTCACTTTGAACAATTAATATTGTGACAAATAGAAGATAATTAACATAGACTTTTAACATATACATTCTATATGGTGTTATCAGCCAAATGAAAACAATATCATTCTTAGCAACCTGTTATGCATTCACTCACTACATGATCTTACTGGTTAGTTACACAGAGGAGAACATTTTATCTTACTTCACTATGCATTATGAAAGGTCAATACCAATGATATTTTCGTGCCAGGACTGCTGCATGGTTCCTGTATAATGCATAGCAAAAACAGAGCTTTTTTTTAAAAAAAAAAAATATACATAGGCCTACTAAAGAATTAATTTTATTTTATGATCACCACCTGGCACAACCCAATTCATAGTTTATATGGTTTTAAGCATTACATTAATGCAGGGTCCATTAAACTTGAGGTTGAGATATGCTCATCACTGGGTCACATCATGCTCTGACTCTACTGTGCACTGCATTACACAAAAGTTAATTACTATTAAAAAATAATTTCTGAGGTAATGGGATACAAATATGGATCAGGGTTGTCTAATTGATTACTGTCCTTCAAATATGCTCTAGGCACCCACCTTGCTGGGCTTGTCCCATGGCCCAAAATTTACCTGGTCCCCCCTGAAAGCTCACAAACATGTTCATGAGTGTATGATATTATTGCACTTGGTCAAGGGAAAAAGGATTAAACACTACTTTAATACAATACAAACATCTAATTCCGAGGCGTGTTGTAATTATGTTCTATTTCTTCTTGTCGATCCACCCTTTCATTTTGTTTGTGAGAATGCAAGAGCGAGAGAAAGAGAGTACTTGTCACTTCATTATTAACCGACCAGGCATGACTGGAGAACAGCAATCATGTAGAATTTTATATTTGAAATAATTAACCCCTTTATAATATATATATATATATATTGTTGTGTAATATATTGGATCATTATAAAAATTGGAATGATACACTTTTTTTGAAATCCTGAGAAAGAGAGAGAGAGAAAGGGAGAGAGAGAGATTTAGAGAGAGAAAGAGAGACATTTATGCCACAAACTAAATATCATTTGTTACTGAAAGGTGATTAATGACCTAGAGCTCATGTACACATTTTATTAATTACCCAAATTAAAATGCAGTGTATTGAATGATTGTGTAATTGTGTAAGACATAAAAACAGGAGATATTAGATCTCTACCACTAGCATTTCCATCCACATTCTCTACTTGTGGTTGTATATATGAAGATTAGCATCTTGTGCCCTTTATTGAAAAGATATACCTCCCCAGGGAGACTGCAGTCCAGTCCACTGCAGAGGCAGAGTCCACACATAGGTCTATACTCTAGGCTGGTGCCTACCTTGGCTATAGGTACCTCTGGCCCTCTCTCTGTCTTTCTTCTGCGTTCCATGTTCTCTTCTCCTCTTCTCTCCCTCCCTTCCAATCTCACCATTGCCTCTCTCACCCTTCCCTTCTTTGCTCACCTATAATCTTCTTCCCTTCCCTCAATTAATTTTAATGAGGTGCTACAGAAGAACAAATATATAGTTCAAAGGGATCAGCACACTCACATCATACAGATTGCAAATTCCAATGTCATTAAGCCTACTTAAAAAAAAAAATAACAAAATTGGAGATTTAGCCACATTATATGGCCATATTTTGCTTAGTCCACCACTAAGTACTGCAATATGGGTGGATCCTAACACAAAATACTGTTGCTTATCTCTTAAATTGTATTACTTACAAGGCCTTCATATTTTGCATATACAGAGACACTCCTGCAGTTTATATGGTTTTCATTAGGGCTACTTAAAAATGCCTTTCAGGAATGTATCTGTATATGCAAAATAGGAGGGCCTTTTGCACTCTGGTAAACATAATATGGCTATATATTGTGACTAAAGCTCCAGTTTTGTTATCTTGGAACGGTGTTTTTAAGTAGCCGTAATGAAAATTAGTTTTGAGAATGTGCAATTTGTTTTATGAGTACAATGATACATTTGGACTGTTTTAAACAAATTGGTCTTCATGGTCTCCAGCAACTGTGTATATATGTGTGTGTATGTTATATATGTTAATCATCTCAACAATTTATAAACAAAGTAACTAGTAATACAAAATATTGCGTAGTTGTACCAGAATAGTGTTGTGTCCACCTTAGTTTATTTTTGTAAACTATAGTTTAAAACTATAAAGTAGAAATGATGAGCTTTTTTTCCTTGCATTATATTCTACAATCTGTATTTTGTGAATAAATTCATAAATGCTACTATCAACCATAGATATCTTTTTTTTTGTTTGTTCATAATTGCTTTTTTTGCCCCATGACTGTTTCATGACCTATAACTGAAGCATATTTCCCACCATGTGTTGACTTATGAGCCTACCACATGTTTACTTATTCTGCTTGGCTTCAGTAATACTTTTAAGCATCACTGGTTACAAGTTATTCTAACAGTGTTTGTTGTTGGATTACTTGCTTTTTTTCAGCACGTTTTCTTTTATGCAGTGAAATATCTTTATAAAAAAGATATGTACAAAAAAGAACAAAACAAAATATACCGTATTTGCTCGATTATAAGACGAGGATTTTTTCAGAGCAAATGCTCTGAAAAATGCCCCTCGTCTTCGAATCGGGGTCGTCTTCTAATCAGACCTCAAATAGAGGTCTGATTAGGAGACTAAGATCCAGATCCCCCGCACCGCTGCAGGGGACCTGGATCCTCCTGTCTCACCCCCCGACCCCCCCCCCATCATACACACACTTACCGGTGCTTCCTGCTGTATTGCCGGGGCAGCGGGTTGACGTCTACGCGATCCGCTGCAGCCGGAAGGAGGCGTCGCTAGCAGCGGGGGTTGTCTGCGTCCGTCGCGTAGACCTTCCCCGACTGTCAGAGATCAGAGTTCCCTGCACCGGTGCGGGGAACTCTGATCTCTGACAGCCGGGGAAAGTATACGCGACGGACGCATACAAACCCCCGCTGCCAACTCCACCTCCTTCCGGCTGCAGCGGAAGGCGACGTCAACCCGCTGCCCCGGCTGGAAGCACCGGTGAGAGAGGGGGAAGGGGGGAAGGGGGGTGAGGGGGGGGGGGAGAGAGAGAGAGAGTGTGTGTGTGAGTTAAATGGGGGTATAGGGTGTGTGTGTGTTAAATGGGGGCATAGGGCATTTCTGGAGTGGCGTTAAGGGGACATTTAATAGAGCACTCTGCCTCCTGAAATGCCTTATACCTCCCTATATGCCACTCTGCCCCATAATATGCCTTTTAACCCCCTAAATGCCAGAGTGGCATATAGGGGTATAAGGCATTTCTGGAGGCAGAGTGGCACATAGGGGGTCAAAAGGCATACCATGGGGCACAGTGGCATATAGAGGGTTAAAAGGCATATCATGGGCCACAGTGCCATATTGGAGTGGCAAGCCTGGGGCAGATGTGCGTAACTGGGGGACAGGTTGGAAAATACAAGAAATAAAAACAAAATATTTTTCTCAATCATAGCTTTTATTAAAAAAATAGTTTACATGAATTAACATTTACTGGTAAAACTTTTTTCCTTTAGGGTCGTCTTATATTCAGGCTTTTTCTTTTTTTCCTAAGTTAATATTCAGATTTTGGGGGGTCGTCTTATAATCAGGGTCGTCTTATAATCGAGCAAATATGGTATTACTACAATATATACAACATCTTGTTTTATCATTACCTATTTTACATAGCGGTATTCCAATAATAATGATGAAAACATACATTTCTTTAATACATACATTATAAATATTTTTTCTGCTTTTTTACTTCATTTAATGGAGAAGAAACATTCAGTTTTTTTATTTATATTCCACATCTGTTTTAAACATATATCTTGGACCATATTTCAATCTGCTTTCATTACCTTGAGGAAATTGACAAGACAAAAATAAAATGACTATATTTATTGCAAACATGATGTGTTGGGAATATTAGCAGTGGCGTATTTATCTTCGGTGGTGCCCTAGACCCCAGCAAGTCACCCCCTCTGTGCCACCGTCTGCCGAGCTTTTAAGTAGGTGCAGCGCCACGCACCTATAAACTAAGAAGAGAAATATTGCAATCAGACTCCCTGTAGCTCCACTGAGCTATAGGCCAGATAAAGGTTATGCGGCAGAGAGGCTGGTGCTCCCCCAGACTTGCCACCCTACACCTAATTGAACTAGGCCAGAATATGTCACTAGGTATTGACATTGTTTGGGTTGGCCCTTATGAACTGTAGAATTCCTAAATTCTGGCTACAAATTGTCAAACAACAGGATGCAGGGTCCATATGACGGGACTTCTTTGTATATGTTGACAACTGTGAAACATTTTGTGATGCACATAAGTGGAATTGCCCTTGGTAAATTCTCAGTTTGCTATACTGCTTACAACTCTGCTCATAAAATAAAAATTCCACTTGCCATTTGTTAATTGTCCTCATAAATATTATTCATTATCTCAGAGAAGCAAGGTTCTTATCCATGATTTTGAGCTATTACCTACTAAACTCACAATAACCAACTGCATCAGAAAATGCATGTAAAAGGATGATACATCAACACCAAGCTATACAAAGATAGTAGCATGTAAAAGTTTAAACATGAACAAAACAAAATTTTCTGAGCACAACAACATTCACTAGCCAATAAACTGTATATAGTAAGGTTATAGTTATGAAAGTTATATTGTGGATCCTAACTATTCCTAGTCGGTTATCCAAAAGGTGAATTGTCTCAATGCGTATACAATTCATCTAAGAAACTATTACATATATTAATGTTAGCAAATATATTACCTCATAAATACCGGAAACCCTTTACTCACTTGCACTTTCCAAAATATCAAGTGACGATTTCAATTTTTGAACTAAATTAATCAAACTAACCGTTAAATAACATTTATTTTATATTATCCTAATTGACCCAAAATAATTCTCAGAGAACCTTCGTCAAACATCACAAGCTCTGTAGTGCATTGTTTATTTGTCTGGAAAACGAAATAAACAGTGTTTTTATGATGTGAATTCTAAATATGAAAAATGTTTATATTTTGTTTAGAATTATGTAAGAAATCATTGGAAGAAAAAACTGTCATTTGATACACATTGATTACATCATATGTTGTCATGTGAGAGGCTGTGACCTACAAGTGAGTACCATTCATTTGTTTATATGACAGCTCATAATGAGTATTTCTTCAACAATTGTTTATTTTAATAGGGAGATGGACTGAGAAATGGCCATTAAGATTAGGTATTGGTAAATGTAAAGTAAAGCAGTAATTAGACATAATTACAATATTTAAGTCAGTTTCAGGTACTAGTTCACAAGAATGGTGTCATTGAAATTGTAGTAATACAAAGATGAGGTACATATTACATATTAATATGGGGAAAAGTGGGATTTCATCTGTGAAGAGTGTCTGAATAATTTTGAGTAACAAAAACAATAAAATAAAGGAATGCTCTGAAAAAAATAAAAAAGAGTAAACAATGTCAGCTGAAGGCCTTGTGGGCAGTTTATGATTTTCATGGGCTTTTAGCCATGCCACAAAGATTGTCAAAGTATACTCAGTATTTGACAGCTACGGTTTTCTTTGCTTTAGGCTTGTGCTCCACCAATGCATATACGAGAGGCGTCAAGGATGAAAGTTTGGTGGCACCCATCTGTCATAATGGCCATTTATTTAAATCACGTAAAAACTAGCATGAATTATTTACATTGTGTTCCTGTTTTAATACACTTAAAGATTAGATATTTACCCACATTATAAATTGTGAATTTTATCTTTTACTAGTAGCTAATGAATCCTAGTTGTCTTTCGAAAGAATGTAAATCATGTAAAAAATGATTTGTGTGGGCTATTGCTAACAACCACTACACTGCAGTGTAGCATTAGTTTCAAGAGCTATCTTTACATCAGTATAGAAATGAGTTAAGCTGATATTATCTCAAAAAATCTAGTCTGGTATAATTCCATATCATCTTGGCTTGCTGTGCAAATCATCCAAATTAAACCTCTATTAAAAAAAGAAACATAAAAAAACCTTACCTAGCTCTTAGAGCTTTTCTGTTAAGAAATTACCATCAACTGTAATTGTATGTTTAATATATGGGAATATTTTTAGTATTCAGTCTTATAATATACTGTGTTTTATTTTGCTTTTCTGTTGAAAACAATATTAGTTCAAATGTGTTCATTTTGTTTTTTCTTGCATTTATATTGATAAAGTCTAAACATTCCAAACATATTCCTTTGAATGTTGTAATTTGCTACATTTTAAGCAAAACCATTTAATTGTTGTTAATAGCACAGCTGTTTATTGTAAGTAGCAAATATGCAGGTTTAAGCTACTTTTACTTTTTTAACATAAAAGTATTACTGGCCTGTTTTCTATGCCAGTTATAATACTACTACTACTAATATTTTCACTGGTGGCTAAACAAAAAATAATTTGCATGTGTCTAATATGCCCCTGCAGCAAGCATGTCCTAAGCCATGTACTTTGATTCTTAGCAAATATAAATTGCCATTAAAATGGGAACTGTAATATTCCACAAGCACTTACATCACTGACTTATAGTTTCTTACTCACATCTAATTTCAAAATAAACTTTTCATTTATGCCCCGGTATTAATCAAGTAATACAATTTCTGACTAATGAAATGCGAAAAAAAAGATTTGTTGTATTTTCATTAAGTTAACATACCTTCTAATATCACATTAGTCTTCAGCATAAGTTTCTTTTTAGAGCTCCTAAAATAATAGTCATGATTAAACAGTGTTCTAGAAGCAATTTTTGCATAATCGAAAGCAATGTTGTATACCATTGTTGGTATCCTAGTAGATGCTCATAATAGTAAGTGGCATGACCTTTATTAGGAATGTTACCATTATGTATGTTACAAGACGTGGGTACTAATCATGTGTCATAGACAAGGGGAGAATGGAGATTAACAAAACTGTGGGGGCTGCTAACTGGGCAGCCAGGGCTCATCTGTGTTTACAATCTTGCTTTATCTAGTTATTGACATAGATCAAGAAGTAGCTCAAAAAGGCCTAAATTAATTTATTTTAATTCAAATCATATGTCATGTGGGCAAACATGATCTGTAGGCTAAAAAGGTTTGCATACCATAAATCTAAGAACAATTTTAATGTTTTCACCTTTACAAATCTCATGCTACTCACCCAGCATATGCCATCCATAGTATAACCGCATAACTGTACAATGTTTCACTATGAAAGAGAAAACATTAAAGGAGGGTTGTTAATGTAAATATCTTTTATTCACTAATATTCTTTACATCACCATAAATGGACACCATATCTATAATATACAATAAATCCACTACAGGAGCTGAAGCATATACCACCAATTACTGTATATTTGCAATCAGGCATCATTATCTAGGCTGTGATTCCTTGTAGGTGCACGCCCCATACTCAGCCCTGATATCTGTGAAATAGCATATTTTATCAGTAATTTCCTGAACATACACTGGACCACAACTCACTTTTTACCTTTTTGACTAAGAATGGTTAAACACTCTCTAACCCGTTGTAAGTATTTGTAATTACAGACAAATAAGGGTAATACTTGGTCATAGGATGCCTATTCCCATGTTATGGGAATATATGAGATACATGTGCTATAAGCACTCTTCCTCAAGCTGGTGCTTATGTTATTTGCTATACAACCATTTCTTTATATATAATAAGTAATCATTAGCATTAGAGTTAGCACACTTATAAGACAAATTAATTTACAGAACTATGTATGCATCTAAACTGTTTTTCTATTTTATATATACACCTTTACATTTAAGTTCTTAGAATTTGCCACTAACTACATTTCTAATTTTACTAAATTTTAAATAGAGTATAAAAAAAGAATGATGAGTTTATTAGCTAAGACACACTAGTGGCAAGGGTATATGACTGTGAAAAGTGAAGGATATATTTGTTATCCACTGGGATAAATTTTGGCATGATAGATTTTCTCAGTTTGATCATTTGTACTAGGTTTTAATTATTTTCCTTATAAGTGTGCATGCAATATACGAGTAGTTTTAAAGAGTATTGTATATTTACAATAACTGTCATATCTGTCAAGTGATCTCTTAGTGCTGTCCCTTTAATAAATGTGCAACATAAATAACACAACATTTTGTTGTTCAACAAGTGACTTATCTATTGACAAAGGTCACACATCTGCGTAGAAAACTCTCAGGAGATGTTATGACCTGATTTATCCAGTGATTAGCGCACTAAATATTCATAAGTCTTGGCTATAATTGTTAGTTTTTAACAATTAATAGAAAACTTATTTCAATGTCTAAGTTAATGACCTTTAAAAGTTACCCAACATAAAATTAGCTACAGTGTGAGCATCTTTATTAGAAGCACACAAATATCACAAATTACCTTCACTTTCTTAGACTAAAATATGCATTTAACTCACATTTGTCAAATGTTAATTGAGGAATGTTTATTAATTTATATATTTTGCTGCCAGGGATTGTGTCTTCTAAAATGTAAAAATGTTAGTACGACAATAAAACGGCAGTATTTTTCCAAGCTCAAATAATTTATTATAATCTTTTGGATTTGGATCTATTCTATTCAAGAAATTGAGAGATCAGTCTAGTTAACAGTTCACTCGACTGGCCAGATTCGACTTCAGTCAGAGGTACTAATCTGCAAGTTAATTGTGATGACATACACATGCCTGCATCTGTAAATGTTGCGGGTTACAGGTGAGGGCATGCAACTACAATGTGAATTTGTGTATCCTTAACTGTACTTTGCAAAATTCATACACACATCCCATAGTGTTGTTTACATTTTTTCATTTAAACCTGTATTCCCATCGGCAGGACATAAAGGAAAGAGTTAAAAGAGGCATATACACCCCAACATTATCCTATCCCACCAGGCATGAGTTGGGGGAAGTAGTGAGCAATCAACTTAGTTAATAGTCCTGGAGAATGTGTGAGTTGGATTTTGGGAACTTGTTTATAGGTTTACAGGGAGGTTAGTGGACCCCCCCCCCCCCATATCGACCCACTTTTTTGCTAAACCATACTTCCAGATCACTAGCTTCACACAGGATATCCCTCTTAATACATTTGCCCTTCATCACTAAATCCTTGATAGCGAGACACTGGGGGAAAAATTCAAACCCCTACAATAATCTAGAAGGTCAACAAATTAGACCATTGAGGAGCTTATGTCTTATTAATGGTGTACAGAGAAGGCTTTAAACTGCATGAGAGTCTGTTTTGGTTAAAATATAGTGCAGTCTCACTGATTCAGCTCCTTGGTAAACAATATACCCATGTAAAATTAGGACTCTCCAAACTTGGGGTACTTTTGACATAGTGGTGGGCTAAGCAATATATGGCCATATAGTGTGACGGAGTCCCTAATATTTATGCCTTAGGTGGTTTTTGAATGGTATTTGCTGGATATGCACTGAATTCCTGCTTTGTGTACTTATTGAACATTATTATTCTAGCATCAGGTATCTGAATATGTATGTGATTTATGCTTTTAGGTTGTGCACTCCTCTTTCTGTATATATATTTTTGCTATCTTGTGGAACCTGTCTATAACTGGCACACATTAACTGTACCACAATAAAAGAATATGCTGCCTCATAGGGTACATTTTTTCAATGCAAAGGTCCTACCCACTTAATATGTACAGTGGAATAAATTTGGTAATATACATAATTTTAAAATACATTTCTATATAATAAAATATATAATAGATTTATGTACATTGGACACGTGAACATAAGAACATAAGAACTGGACTACGGAGCAATGGGAGAACGTGACCTGGTCTGATGAACCACATTTCCTTTTACATGACGTGGATGGCTTTATGAGTGAGCTTCGCTCACCTGGAGAACACAGGACACCAGGATCATCCGTGGAGGCCCCAGTTTACAGGACTTAAAGGATCTGCTACTAACGTCTTGGTGCCTGATACCACAGCACACCTTCAGACCTCTAGTGGAGTCAATGCCTCGAAGGGTCAGAGCTGTTTGGCGGCAAAAGGTTGACCTACACAATATTAGGCAGGTGGCTGATATGGGTGATTGGTATAGTTAACAACGTCTCTATAAACAAAAAACAGTTCTGGTTTAAGGCATATGTTTCACACCTATTTTAAAGTTTCAGGCCAACTTTTTAGTTGTAAACAATGATAATTTTAATTATTATTATGCATCATTTGTATATTAAACATACTAGACTTGTTTTTAAATAAAAGCTTGTGACTTCACTTAATTCATGAAAAACAAAATTAATATAATACTTCTTAATGACTCTGCTTTTTTGTAAGTCAACAATTCTCCAATTAATTAACCAGTGATTAAAGTCAGCTTCAGAGAATTAATCACAGCCTACAGAAGTCATTGTCCTTGTGTGCTTCATTAGAACTGTGTTTGCCCTTCAGACAAGAAAGCTGTAAGTAAATACCAAACTATGACCTGATTTAAACATATATTTACAATTTGAAAGAGATATCCTTGCATCCCATTGTGTTTATTTCTAAAGCCTTGTGAGTCCTCAAAAGTATTTATATCTAACGCTAAAAGATAGCCGTGCTAATGTATTTTAGTTTAATGAAAGAAAAGTAGTAAAACACGCCTTGTGGAAAGCAAATAATAAATTGAGATAATTGTATGGGAGACTTAAAATAAAAATAAATTAATCCATTGAGTATAATCAGTTACAACACTCAGCAATTTTCTGCTTTGTGAACTCAATCCAAACTATCAAATCCTTTCTACCTTTATTTAACAAACTATTTTGCTGAGTTACCAATAAATCTCATCACCTTTTATTTCTATTGATTTTCTCATGCAGTTTTTCTTTAAAGAAAATTGTATTTGAACCCATTGAGGGCAGATTTTAGTCATGCCCAATTCCTCTCTCATTCCCAACTCAAATAATGCTCGCAGGGGATAGCCCAGCCCATAGCACGTGTAACCATGCCCCTCATATGACCAGCAGGCTAAGGATAAGCTATTAATTAATGACTGGTTTATGGCAAACCACACATTTCATCACATTATGTAACGTTACATATAAAAAAACAAGATCATCCCCTTAGTAAATTTATTCAATATGAAGCTGTACATATGAAGCATGTGAATTGCACACAAAAGTGACAATGTATGACACATTTTAGCGTAGACACATTAAGTTAAGTGTTGTGTGACATATAAGGTGCCTCATCTCGAGTATTGGAGATTTAGTTAACACTATATGGCCATCTATCTTTTTAGTGATTATGTCAAAGTAATCTGTTCTTGATGAATCCTAATTTTAACACAGCTATGTTGCTTATCACACAGCTCAATCAGTGTTCCTATATTACCATTAGCCCACTGAGGTCCTTCTGCAATCCAGCCCTCTCTGGACACCATTAATGAGGTACCAGTGTGGTGGGAGATGCGCTTAATCCAGAAGAATCCACAAAAATACAAAAAGAGAAGTAATCACGAACAAGCATATAAGCACTGCTGAAATAAGTGAGCTCTGTCGCAAGTACAGCCATGTTAGCATTAGCTCGGACTCAGCAACATACACAAGGCAAATATGTTGAAATGCTTGATACAATGCTTGATGCAAGACATTATAAGCACACCAACTTTTTTTGTTATAAATAATATATTTTTAAATAATAAATACATGTATATAAGTAAGTACACGTTTTAAAAATGCTGATGTCATGTACAGTGAGTCTGTAGCAGGATATGAACTGAGACTTTTTGAAAAAAGTTCAGCTTTACAGAGCAGTCTTTTAATCACCAAGCTGACTTTGAGGTTTTATGTGATTGTGCCAGGTACTTATATTGCTCAAGTCACTTACTTCTGGTCACTGAAAGTAACAGAAATCATTCCTGTACTAGATAATAGATTTTGACAGCATTGAAATGAAGTGACAAGATGATTGTAACAGTAAATCACACTGTCTCACTGCACATGGTCTTTTTTGTGACCGTCTATCTATGTATCTATCTATAGTTTAAATGAAATATCTTATTTTAAACAAATACAATTATGTATAATTGTATTATACAAAAATATTAAATAAATCCCTAGTGCTTGAAACAATTTACCATATTATATATAAATCTAGATTGTTTTCAGTTTAAAGCTTTTCACAGACATAATTATAATGCAGACCTTATTTTATATAGTGATTGGAGGATTAGGGTAAGGAGGTCAAGCTCCTCCATATTGGTTTGCGTTCAAGTGAGGGCAAAATGTCGGCCCTTCAGTGATGCACTGCCATATTGGCAAAATGATAGCACTTTCAGGGACTTCCTCTCCCTTAATAGGAGGATGTCACCGCAATCTCCACCATTTTGGGTTGAAGATTGCAGATTGAATAGAAAAGAGAATGGAGAAAATTAAGAAGAATATGTGGAGGCAGACGTGGTCATCAGAAACGGTAGTGGTCGGCAGAGGAGATAGGGAAACATTTAGAGAGCATTAGTGAGTGAATGTGAATGAGAGAGGGTGAGCGAATGTGGGCCCACAAATTTTTGCTTTTTGCTTCATTTTTGTTCGATTCTTGGAGGGTCTGGCCTCATTTGTGAGGGCTTCAGATGGTAAAGTTGCAATTCTTAAAAATTCAAAATGCACAAATCTAATAGATAATATTTTATAGACATTGCTGACATTTTTTTACCGGCTTCCCTATATAGTTTGATTCTTGTATCAGATGTATTAATATATAATTTTAGTCTAATTGAGACTTCAGTCTATTCTTCCTCCTCCTGAATGCAGTAAGCCTACTTGAGGATTCTTTATATATGCATTACCTACACATTTATATATTCCATAGAGAAGGCACACATTGGGTTTTAAAAATTCTTAATACAATATATATATATATATATATATATATATATATATATATATATATATATATATACACACATTAATATGTTAATTAAAAATCATCAAGTATAAGTATACTTACAATATATCAATATCTGTTTGAAGAACTGATATTTATTGTGTCACCCTTGGCTCAACTGATCAAATGATTTTAAGGCAGGTAATTGTATGATCATAATTGTGAATGTTTTTTTTATGTATATTATTACATCATCTCTGGTTAAGAAATTTCTAATGAGGAAAACAAAACCCCAGCAATGAAAGATGGCTTGTCAATAGTATAAATTACTTTAACATGGATATACCTAATGATTGCATGGAAAAAAAAATAAGTTTGTATTTTATGAAATTGCCACTAATAATTTTAAATAAATTTGGCTCCTTTTGAAGAAGCTAAAATCATTTTACAAATACATCAACAATTTTGAGAAGGCAGTTTGTACTGTAGAAATTGAATGCTGCTTTCTCTGCTGGACAAGCACAATTTGTAAGCTAGTTAGACTACAAATCTACAGATTTGTTTTTCACCCCAAACTATGAGAAAGGACCTGGTTAACAATCTAAACTCATCCCTCTCATCTTTTCCTGTTAAAAAAAACAACCTTTTACTACTTACTGTTTTGCTAAAACCCTGCATCTTTTAAGAAAGTGAAAGTTATTTTAAAACTTAATATTTCTTTAAAGATTAGCATTTCATTTGGTGTACAGGGAACTGGAGTAATTCAGTAGAAAGTTGTCATGAGAAGTGGCTAAGACGGAAAACATTTTTCATTGAGATTGTCATCATACAGCTTAAGTTATATTAGACTTTTCAACTCTGCCATTTATAATGTAAGTCTGTATGTTGAAAACAAATGAAAAGGTGCCAGGATGCTATTGACTAGTGTCTGAAAGTACTGAGTCTATTTAAATCTTAGCTTTGTAAGAAATACTTTGACAATTAAAGTTGGAGTGTAAATTGTTTATGTATACAAGACAGGCTATATAAAAAGGACAACAGAAGCAACAGAAGCCAGTGAAACCGTGTATAATTAGAGGAGGATTAAGAAAATAAATTTTACTGTATACGTGTTTGGGTAAAACTCAAATCATGCATCATACAACACTTAAACAATGCAAATTAACAACTAGTCCTCATATGTGAAAATGTGATTATATACTATTCCTCTATATAATAATGTGTTAAAAAACTAAAGTTATATGATCAATGAAATACATCTACCCAATGGTTTACAAGACTGTATGCAATTACACCTGCTGAATAAAAATTATTTGACAAAATACAAAAGTGCTAACTGTAGGTTAATATGCATTAGCATGAATATGATGCTGTTTATTCAAAAATGTTTCCCTATTATTTGATATGAAAACAGTTTTGGAGGTTTGCTTAGGTCCCTGCCGCTGTGCTCACCTCCTTCCTGCGCCGCATCCTCCTTTTAACCTGGGCCGCCGACATGGCGACGCACAAAGAGGGGTCTGGGGTAGTGGACCCGCTTGCTCCCGGGTGATGGTGGTGCCGCAATATTCTTCCTTGCACCGCGGTCCTCAGGACGGCTGGAACACGAGGGGAGGGCACGTTCCGTCTCTCGCACGCACCAGACTACTTCTTACAGGGACAGTAGGCGACAATCCCAGATGATTGGAATTAGGCTCAATCATGACGTCAGAGGGGGTACCCCTCCCTGCTTCCTATAAATCTGTGTCCTTTTGTATACACAGTGCTAAGATGTACTGTGCTTTCCGTGTATACACTTAAGTGATTATCTGCTTTTGTCTTCTTGGAGTTTGACCCTTTGTTTGCCTAGTCATTTATGAACCTACGCTGCCTGAACCGACCCCTGCTGGTCTTGACTTCGCCTATGCCTCATCCCTACCGGTACCTCGCTTCTTACAATGGAGCTCGCGGAGTTGGCTGACGTACTGGACAACCTGACAAAAACAGCCTGTACGCAGGTATTAAGTGGAGTGCCTTCGGTCCTCTTCTTTTTAATTTATTTATAAATGATCTCCCAAGCTGCATTGAGAGCCATCTCACAGTTTTTGCTGATGACACAAAATGAGGCTGGGTAATTCAGACTAATCTTGATGTTTCTTCTTTGCAGGATGATTTAGACAGAGTTGGGGACTGGGCGTGCAAGTGGCAGATGAGGTTCAAAATAGAGAAATGCAAAGTTATGCATTATGGTAAAAATAATAAAAATGCAACCTATTCTTTAAATGGAATATCCTTGGGGGAAACTACCAATGAGAAGGATTTAGGAATAACGGTTGACAACAGACTTGACAACAGTGCGCAATGCCAGCAAGCAGCTGCGAGGGCCAATAAGGTTTTGGCATGCATAAAAAGAGGTATTGATTCACGGGAGGAGGATATTATCTTGCCTCTTTACAGGTCATTGGTAAGACCTCACCTTGAATATGCCGTGCAATTCTGAGCACCGGTCCTTAAAAAGGACATTATGGAATTAGAAAAAGTGCAAAGGAGGGCTACGAAATTAATAAGGGGATTGGGAGATACTAGTTATGAAGAAAGGCTAAAAAAGTTAAAATTATATACGCTAGAAAAACGGTGTCTCAGAGGGGATATGATAACATTATATAAATATATGCAGGGTCAAAATAAAGAGCTCTTCGGTGACCTCTTCATTAACAGAAATATACAAAGAACAAGAGGTCACCCTCTGAGACTGGAAGAGCACAGGTTTCATAGATGACAAAGGAAGGGATTCTTTACAGTGAGGACAATAAAGGTATGGAATTCACTTCCAAGGGAGGTGGTGTTATCCAATACATTAGATACCTTCAAAAGGGGCCTCAATATTTTCTTAGAAAGGCATGACATACAGGGATATAAATAGAACAACATTAATACGTTAGAGCTTCTTGATCAAAGGAGAAATCCGATTGCCTCTTGGAGTCAAGAAGGAATTTTTTTCCCCTGATGGCAGAATTCGAAGTAGCTTAATTAGGGGTTTTTTTTTTGCTTTCTTTTGGATCAAGAATAGGAAGGTTAGGTAGAAGGGTTGAACTTGATGGACTTAGGTCTTTTTTCAACCTTATGAACTATGTAACTATGTAACAAGACAGGTGTCCTCCCTCACCCAGACCATCCATTATTATTATTATTATTTATTGTTTTATATAGCGCCATCAAATTCCGTAGCGCTGTACAATGGGTAGACAGGACATAACAAGTAGTATGTTACATTACAAATTGACTAACAGAGACAACAGGTGAGGAGGGCCCTGCTCAAAAGAGCTTACAGTCTAGAGGGAGTTGGGTGTATTACACAATAGGCAAAAGTGCCGTTGTTAGGGATAGACCAGCCACACTAGTAAAAGTATTGCAAGAGAGGGACTAGGAAAGGTGAGCTAAAGGAATATGGGAGTATGGGAGGCTGACAGTGTGTTGTAAGCATCCTTAAAGAAGTGGGTCTTGAGGGATTTTTTGAAGGAATAGAGGCAGGGGGAGAGACAGATAGACTGGGGGAGGGCATTCCAGAGTATAGGGGCAGCCCTTGAGAAATCTTGTAAGCGGGCATGAGAGCTAGAAATCAGAGAGGATAGAAGGAGATCATTGGATGAGCGGAGAGACCAGTTAGGAGTGTATTTAGAGATGAGAGAGGAGATGTAGGGAGGGGAACCGCTGTGAAGGGCTTTGAAAGTAAGAGTGAGGATTTTGAAGTGAGTCCTGAAGCGCACAGGCAGCCAGTGAAGAGACTGACAGAGGGGAGAGTCATTAGTAAACCGATGGGAGAGGAAGATGAGTCTGGCAGCAGCATTCATGGTGGATTGTAGAGGGGTGAGATGGTTAAGAGGGAGACCGGCTAAGATAGAGTTACAGTAGTCAAGACGGGAGATAATCAGGGCATGGACAATAGCCTTAGTGGTATGCTGCGTTAGGAAGGGACGGATACGGGCAATGTTTTTAAGATGAAGGCGACAGTTTTTAGAGACAGACTGAATATGGGGTGTGAACGAAAGGTCGGAGTCAAGGGTGACACCAAGACAGCGTGCATGAGTAGACGGGGAGATGATGGGACCATTGACATTGAGGGAGATAGATGGGGGAATCTTAGAGTTGGAGGGAGGGAAGATGAAGTTCAGTTTTGGAGAGGTTGAGTTTCAAGAAACGTTCAGACATCCAGGTAGAGACAGATGCAAGGCAGTTAGTTACACGATCTAAGACAGAGGGAGAGAGATCAGGGGAGGATAGATAGATCTGGGTGTCATCAGCATACAGGGGGTAGTGAAAGCCAAAGGATGAGATCAGTTTGCCAAGGGAGGAAGTGTAAAGAGAGAACAGAAGGGGTCCTAAAACGGAGCCTTGGGGTACCCCAACTGAGAGAGGGAGGGGAGGGGAAGTGTTACTGGAGACAGAGACACTGAAGGTATGATCAGAGAGGTAGGAAGTGAGCCATGAGAGAGCAGTATCGCGGAGGCCAAGATCATAAAGCTTTTGAAGGAGAAGGGGGTGGTCCACCGTGTCAAAAGCAGCAGAAAGGTCCAGTAGGATTAGCATGGAGTAGTGGCCCTTGGATTTAGCAGTGAGTAAGTCATTAGTAACTTTAGTAAGGGCGGTCTCAGTAGAGTGTCGAGGGCGAAAACCAGATTGAAGAGGGTCAAGCAGGAAGTTGGAGTCTAGAAACTTAGTTAGTTGTTTATAAACAATTCTTTCAAGAAGCTTGGAGGTGAAAGGAAGCAGGTGGGACGGTAGTTGGAGAGACCAGTTGAGGGAGGACTTTTTCAAGATAGGAGTAATGGTAGCATGCTTGAAGGACGATGGGACAGATCCAGTAGTGAGGGAGAGGTTGAAGATATGAGTTAGAGTAGGGACAAGGGTAGATGAAAGAGACTGGGTGAGATGGGAAGGGATGGGGTCAAGGGGGCATGTGGTAGGACAAGAGGAAAGAAGAAGAGCGTGTACATCTTCAGTGACAGCATTGAAATGAGTTAATGTAGTGAGGGGAGAAGAGGTCAGTGGGAAGGGGGGTGCGTAGTCAGAGGGAGGTGACTGTGCAGATATGTCATCTCTGATAGTTTGAATTTTATTATTGAAGAATGTGGCAAAGTCAGATGCATTAAGGTTAGTGGAAGGGGTAGTAGGGATCGGTCGAAGCAGGGAATTGAAAGTATTAAAGAGTCGTTTGGGGTTGTGGGACAGGGAAGAGATGGGGGAGGTGAAGTAGGTTTCTTTAGCAAGGTTGAGAGCAGAGTAGTAGGAACGCAGCATAAATTTATAGTGCAGAAAGTCAGACATGGAATTAGACTTTCGCCAACAACATTCGGCAGTGCAGGAACAACGTCGAAGGTGTCGGGTTACAGTCGTGTGCCAGGATTGGAAATGTGAACGTTGTGAGGATCACTTTTGATATGGTTCCCTCACCTCTATTCCCTGTTATCCTTGGGATATCCTGGTTATGCCTTCATAATCCCGCCATCACCTGGTCAACAGGCACGTTAACCTTCTCCTCATCCATATGTTCCCACCATCGAAAACAAGCACTGATGGGATTCATTTACTCCATATTGGAGGCGATTATGAAGAAATGACAAGAGGTCATTCTACCCAAAGAGTATGAACAATATAAAGACGTGTTTGACAAAAAAAGGGGTAGAAACACTACCACCACATAGACCATACGATTGCCCTATAGATCTCCTGCCTGGGGCCCCCATTCCCTATGAAAAAATGTACCCACTGGCAGAAAAGGAATTACGTATACTAAAAGAATACATCCACGAGAATATAAGGAAAGGTTTTATCAGACCCTCCACGTCTCCAGTAGGAGCCCCTCCACGTCTCCAGCAGGAGCTGGTATCTCTTTTGTGGGGAAAAAGATGGCAGCCTATTACCTTATGTGGATTATAGAGCTATCAATCATATCATCATCAAAAATAAATACCCTCTGCCACTCCTCCAAAATGACAGGATTGTTACAACCCTTGCCTATACCATCCCAACCGTGGAGCCACCTCACGGTTGATTTCATCATGGACCTCCCTGAATCACAAGGATTTAACACTGGTCATGGTTGATCGGTTGATGGAAATGACCCACTTCATCCCAGCAAAAGGACTACCTACAGCAAAAAGAACTGCCACCCTCTTCCTTGACTCCATATTCCGACTCCATGGCATACCCGAATCCATACTCTCTGATCGAGGCACGCAGTTCACCTCCCGTTTCTGGAAAGCATTCTGTCACTCATTGAACATCTCCGTAAACCTCTCCACACCGTTCTATCCTAAGTCGAATGGACAAACAGAACGAATAAACAAGACCTTGGAAACATATCTTCATTGTTGCTACACCACATACCTCCAATCCGACTGGAAAAAGTTACTCGCTACGGCGGAATTCACTTATAATGGAAGACGACATACTGTTATTATGTTTTCTTCCTGTTAGTCTTTTGACCATTTTGTAACTTTCTCAATCAACTTTACTAGTTTTCAACATCTCTAAACTTTGCTTTAAAATGTTAAACTCACTACGTCACTAGTTGGATTAATGTGATTTTCAATGTATTATTATTAGATGGTAGAGAGTCACTGAACATACGCTACTTTATAAATAATAATAATGATGATAAATTGCCTTGCAGGTATACATGTTGGTAATTGCAGAGCATTAGATGAAAACTAGCCCTAATGCAAAATAAAATAATGAGCCTAACTAAACTTACTTTGCAAACATACAAAAGGAGACATATAGATAAGAATAGCATCAACTAGGTCATGGTCAACTTCTGCTTGCTTTTATCTCATATTAATGTCTTTGTAATCATTATTCAAGCAAGAAACAATAAATGAGACAAATAGCACTTTGAAAGCAACATGATCATAAAAATAATAACTTAGTTATGCACCTCTTTATGCTACTCATGTAATTATGTTGGAAGTAGACTTCTACAAAAACAAGATGTCCTGTTGCCGGCATAGGACTGGATACAATGCTGAAAATATCACACGTAAATGAAGCTTTGATAAATGTTATTTGTGTCAATGAAGACAGATGTGTGTTATATATTCTTTTCCACTGGTCTCCACACAAGGATGCTATTTCCTAACCGTTTTCACACGGCACACTAAGGTCTGGGAGATAATCTAATCAAGACAATGTGTATTCCTTATGTTAGTGGCATCTGTATCCTTTTGTATTGTTAATCACGTTACTGCCTCCTGTTGTCTCTGGGATGTAGATTAAGGGGGCGGTTTGTATCCCAGTATCTTGTTTTATGTTAATGTGTGTTTTGCTGGATATATCCAGCCGTCTGTGTCTCAAATAAATCAGTTCTCTTCTTGTTGTACCTAAAGACTAGTCTTGCCTGGTTATATGGGTACTGGATAGCAAAATCCCTTTACATTGCTTGGGGATATTGCCAACGGATTGCGGTGGTTTGTCGTCCTAGCGGGAGAAGTCGTCTCTTGGCGGAGTGGGACAACCTGAGGTCCCTGGTTGGTCCGTCACAGTAGCGTTGTACATCATGGCCAAACATCTCCACTTTGGTCTCATCTGTCCGAAGGACATTGCTCCAGAAGTCTTGTGGTGCTGCCATGTTCTTTTTAGAGAGAAAAGGGTTTCTCCTAGAAGCCCTGAACATTAACACATGTGGCATGTAATGCTAATATTCCTTTTTCCCAGAAAATGTAATATAAAATGTCAAAACCACTGCTCAATGATTCAGTAATAATACTCCCTGGTTATACTTTATTGACATTTAGGAAATGCTAAAAAATGTGAATACCGTATAGGCCCGATTATAGGCCACACTTTTTCCCCATAATTTAAATCTTTAAAGTGGGGGTGCAGCCTATAATCAGGGTTTAGCATTTTTACCTTCTCCAGGGTGTCTGGAAGACCGGATCAGAAGACTGCAGAGCGTTGTCGGTAGTACCGTCCTGCGAAAATGCGGTCCCCCAGCACCGCTCTGATTCTTGATTCTGAACGTTGATGTAGATGAGGCAGACTGATGCAGGAAGTGGAGGTCACGTCTGCCGCATCTACATCAACATTGCAAAACCAAAAATTAGGTAAGTTGGGTGGGAGCTTCCTACCACACATAAAATGAAATGCTGTTAAAATAGCAGCAAACTTTAAGGGTGCAGCCTATAATCGGGTGCAGCTTACATTTGAGCCAAGACGGTATATTGTATGGTGATTGAAAGATATCTCTCTCCTCTCTTCTCGCTCTTCTCTCTCATTATAAACAGATACAGTATTAGGTAATATGCATTTCTGCTAATTTAGTATCACTTCTTCTATAAGATTAGTATGTAACAGTATTACTTAAATCTTTATATCTGTATATGTTTGTTAATGCCTTAAAGCCTCATGCAATCAATGTGTATTGTAGAAAATGTTAATTCTCTTGTAACACTTAGTATAATATATCAATTATTGGGCAGTTTAATATTTTTCAGTATTAGTAATTTCTAACAGTCATATTAAATATAAACTATATGGACAAAGTATTTGGACACAGCTCTTAATTATTTAAGTCATGTATTTTAGACAGACCCATTTCCACAGGTGTATAGCACCTAGCCATGCAGTCCGCAGTTACAAACATTTGTGAAAAAAATGGGTCGTTCTGAAAAGCTGAGTGAATTCAAGCATGGTACTGTGATAGGATGCCACCTTTGCAATAAGTCAGTTCATGAAATTTCATTCCTGCTAGATATCCCACAGTAAACTGTAAGTGGTATTATTAGAAAGCAATTAGGAGCAACTGCAACTCAGACACAAAGTGGAAAACCACTTACATAGGGTCACAGGTGAGGTGGATGGTGTGTAAAAGGCCCCAACACTCTGCTGGTTCCGTAGCTGAATAGTTCCAAACTTCCACTGGTATTGATATCAGCACAAAAACTATGCAGTGGGAGCTTCATGGAATGGGTTTCCATGGCTGAGAAGCTGCATGCAAGCCTCACTTCCCCAAGTGTCGTATCGAGTGGTGTAAAGCACGCCACCACTGGACTCTGGAGCATTGGAAACGTGTTCAGTGGAGTGACAAATCATGTCTGTTTGGCACTCTTATGGGCGAGTATGGGCTTGGCAGATGGGAGAAGAATGTTACCTGCCTGCTTGCATTGGGCTTGCTTGCAACTGCAGTTTAGTGGATAAGAGATAATGCTTTGTGGTTGTTTTTCAGGGGTTGGGCTAAGCCCCTTAATTCTAATGAAGGGAAATGAATGCTTAATAAATAATGCTTCAGCATACCAACACATTTTGGACAATGCTATATTTCCAACTTGGGGTTGCCCCTTTTGTGTTCCAGTGCACAAAGCAAGGTTCATAAAGATATGGTTGTATGGTTGGATGAACTTGACTGGCCCACAGAAAGCCCTGACCTCAATCCCATCAAACATCCTTTGGGATGAATTAGAAAGGAGATTGCAAGCCAGACTTTCTTGTCCAACATTGGTGCCTGACCTCACAAATACAGAAACACCCCACATTCTCGTAGAAAGCCTTCACAGAAGAGTGTAAGCTGTTATTGCTGCAAAGGGGGGGGGGCGGTTTGGCAACTACATAGACATTAGCATCTATGTATTTATCATACACTGTAATAAAAGTCCCTGTTGGTACAATGATCAGGTGTCCCTAGTGTATGTCTTGTGTAAAGCAATACAATTGCAAAAAGTAAAACTCTATGCATACTCTTGTGTGTTTTCATAGGACATTTTAGGGGAGAAATGTAGGTAGTACTTAAATGGATAATGACGCTATATAAAATATGAATAATAATGGTAAGGTTAAAATAAAGCTTTGCGTAAATATGCCGGCTGTGTCTGTTTCGGCAATATACAGCTTCACAAATGGGCTGTCTCATGTTATCGGCTGCCTATGGTATCTGATGTCCCATACAGAAGGTGCAAATTGCCACAAATTGCAGAATTATTTTGGACAAGATTAGTCAGAAGGATGTCACCACACCATTTGGTCTCTGGTTTGTTTGGGAGAGGCACCCATGGAAAACTTTAGACCATCTAAGGTATAAATATTTGGTATTCCACTATACTATACAGCCATACATCGCTTATCCCGCCACTACATCAAAGTACCCCAATTTCAGGACATCTTATCTAATGTTATATGGCTATATTGCTTACCCTTTCCGTTCTGTATTTTATGGTCAACTCTCAGCAGAGCATGAAAGCATTTCCTATATTTTAAATTGTAATATCTGCAGATATTTGCATTAAATTGGTTGTGATAAGCACATAATATTGCATATGACATTTTGCAGGAAGTAGAAACTGCATGTTTCTGCAAACTTCCTCCTGCCTTTTGTAAGCTTCTGTATGACTGCTTAGGCCTATGGCATCCATACAGATATCAGTAGACTAATATGACTCAAGACATAGGACACAAATATGTGGGCAAGGGCTTTGTCACATCATGATTGAACAAGTATTCACCGCCAGGCCCAACTTGAGGGTATTAACCACCTGCCAGCTGATGGCTGATTTAGCACATCAGGCAGTTACACTAAGGAATACACCAAGAGCTTCAAACCAGTATGGCTCATTAGCCCATATTAGCTTGGTCTCTCCCAGTTTCCGCAGTTACGGATACCATAGAATTCTTTTAGGCGCTGGCAAGGTGACCACAAACCACCAGAGCCACACCAGAGGTTGGTGACGTTCCTCGTGCCTTATATAAGAGTTAGTATAGCTATAAGAATCCAAGCCGATGCCCACACCTCATACCACTTTATACCAATCTTCACACAGTATTCAAGACTCCACAAAAATAGGATACTCCACACTCACATTTCAAACAAATCAGATAAGGGGTGAATATCAGTAAATTAAAAACAAAAGCATTAATTTAATCACATGTGGAACTTTGATATCTTTCTACATGATGTAATTCTACATAACATCACTTTAGTTGAAACAAACTTTTATACAGAGTTTTTCTCAACCATTAACCCTTACACCAACATGACTTCATCCCACTACCACTGTTAACCCTTGTGCAACTGTCGCAATTCTCTGCCATGCACTGCAAGGGTGTATAATTTGAATCTTAAAAAGAACACCTTATCTTTAGCACTAAGTGGTCAGACATGGATTCCTAGATTGCTTACATTTATGTTTTCCATTCAAATAATTGGCTATTACTGTATATTATTGGAGGTTACCCTCTTAAATTGATTGCATACTAATTTTTAAAGGTTCACCAACGTTGATTGTAAAACAATTGTTGTTCTAAATTCTAGTGAGTAAACGTTATACATTACTTGCATCAGTAAGTAAATAATTATGTAAGTGTGTTCTGTTTTCTAGGTTTTTAGCTAAATGAGGTTGGTTTGTATTTTCTGCCTGTTAGAGGAGACTGCAGGATGTCAATTTTAATTACTCTTCAACTATTGTGCTAAACAAATGAAGGTATAGCTTTGATCAGCACCTTCACCTGCAACATTTATCAACCAGCTGATCTTTATCACCTATCCGGATGACAGTAAATCAAACACACTCTTTCTCAATTCATGAAACAAGTGATTAAAATGCCTATAAAGTTTCCTATTCAAACTAAATCTAATTGTGTGTGAATAAGACCTCCAGTAGGTGATAAATGTGGAGACATTTTTTTGTTTTTAATGATGCGAAACTAATGTTAAAGCCAACTCCTCCAAAAATATATATTTTACCAACAGAATTTTATACATTTTAATACAATACATTGTTTTCTGCTGTACTTGAATGAATTAGAAGTACTGTATCTTTACTAACAAAACTATGGTGTGAATGTGGTAAAACCTGCATTTGGTTTTCTTATAGCTTCTCTTTTTTCCTTATACCTTATGTGGCTTGATTATGCATACTTTATTTTGGAATTTAATTTGGAGTTGGTATGTTTAGAAATCAGGTTGAGTACCTGCAGGTATAGCTGCATTGTTTTATGTTGGGGGAATCTTGGCTGACTCTCATTTTAACAGCTCTTCATAGGGATTCTCCTGCTCAAATCTCACTTAGAAATAAATACACTCCCACCTGGTTTCTTTATGATTTTTAGCTGCCTTCTGCTCTGTTTTCCCAAGGACTGCACCCATCCTCTTGAATGCCTGTTTCCTGCTTATCTGACTCAGTCATTGCCTTTAGTCCCTCAAGATGCACTTCTGACATGATAACTCCATTCCTCCCACCTACCCCTAGCTTACCTTTTCTAGTCTCTCAGCTGTTGGTCTGTACCGATGTCCAGCAATGTTATTATTGCACTTTTTATTTAAGTCTAATTCTTATTTTATGCATTACTTTTTATAGCCTCTTTACAAATTGTATTACAATGCAGAATATAATGGTACAATATAATTCAGTAAAAAACAACAATTTTATCTGGTGAGAAGCTGAAGTAACTTCCAAAGTTTTAGTTCTGAATTCTTAAAACTCACGATAATCAGCAAAGAGTTGGGCAAAAAAATATACAGGTATTTTGTAATTTTATTTGTATTATTCCACACTTAATTTTCAAATTACAGTTTATAAAATATATTCAACAATAATTTATAATATTCCCCAATTTATAAAAAAAATCCCAAATTATTTGAAAGTGTAAAAAAAAAAAAAAATGCAGACTTTTCAGGCTGTTTTGAATATATATATTTTATTTAACATTCTTGTTAACCCCTGCAGTCCCTGGGGTTTTTGGTACCTCAAGTCCCGGAGCAATTTTGCCATTTTTCCGCTGTCAGTTCAGCGATTTTTCTGCTTCCCTGCGAATAGTGTACCCATGTAAACTATATGTTGTTTTTTCAAGGAGAGATGGAGCTTTCTTTTGATACCATAGTTAGATGATTAGCTGAGAATTTAGGATTTTCCCTCTGAATCCTCACAAAATTAGGTAAAGTGATGGAAAATCCCCTCCAATTTTATCACTTCAGGTGTCCTGATTTCAGAAATACCTAATTTATATAGATGTTCCATACTTTCCCAGCACTTTTAGGGAACATAATAGGTACATTATTCGTAGAATTTTTATGCTTATGGCTTAACGGGTTTGGAGGTTGTGAACGGGGGCAGGAGGGTTATACTTTTTAGATGTTGTATTAGGGCAATGGGATGTAAGGGTTTTTGTATTTTTTTTATTATTACTATTATATATTTTTTTAATTTTTGTATTTTTTTTTTTTAAATGTACTGTTATCAGTGCAGTACGGTTAGAAGTTCTCTTAGGGACCTCTTGAACATGTTATTAATGCCAGTGATGTCACAATGACATGACTTAGCTCTCTTTATTGTTTTTTTTAATTATTATTTATTGTATTATTTAAGTGATTTTTTTTTTTTAAATCACTAACAATGTTTTGAGTGAGAAACATGGTTTCTCACTCTCCTCCCTGCGATCCCCTTGCACCGATCACACTGTGATCTCTATGCAAGTCTCCACAGACTTGCATAGAGATCACATTGTCTGTGATCTGTGCCTCATCGGAGCAATTGGATATCCCAGTAGGGTCTGGGCAGACTCTGCAGGGGATATCCTATCCGACGACCTTCCGGCGCAAAAATGCTAGGACCTATGTATTGTACATGTCTCTTATGTTTGTACATGTAGGAAAACGGATAAAATGTTCTTTTCAGGGATCATTTGAAAGAGTATGTCATACATACTCCTTCACTATTAGTGCAGCGTCTACTCTGATGCATCTTATACCATACATTGTAATACCATGGTCATTATGTTTTAAAGACATTTGGTACTTATAATGACCATAGTATGTCCCTATGTAGTAGTCATCAATCAATGTACCAAACACAGTCAAATCACAAGAGTTTACCATGTTTGCCTTGAAATACTGGACATATGAGCCTAACCCTCATTGTCTGCATCATCATATGATTCCAAATCAAGTAGCCATTGCTGGACATAAAGTACTGCAGTGCTTAAGTTTAAAAGCTTAACAAACTTTTTTTCTCATCTCATGCATGACAAATTTTAGTCTGATTGATGACAGTTATAGAACCTTTCCTTAGTCACTAGGCAGCACTAATTTGCAAGGTAAAACAATATTATCATAATGTTAATGATCCATTAAATGGTTTCGAAAAAATTAAATGTTGTACTGAAGGTGCCCAAGTAAAATGTAAAAATATGTACATAATATTTGGAGATGGCTGTTAAAAATACCTTACAGCCTTACAATGTATTACGATTCTTAGGGTGCTTTTGGTAACTCTTGTTTATATCTTATCCGCATTCTTTAAAGATAAAGTGTAACTAGGCACCCCTTTTCTATTATCCCACCCTTACACACAGCTGAGGGAAGGAGAGCAAGGGTTGGGATGCAGAAATAGTGGTAATTACTTCCCATCATAATTATAGGATCCTATTGATTCCCACACATTTTTTATTTACTTATGGTTTTAATGTAATTTTTCATATTGAATGAATATGTAGGCTGTATTAACAGATCATACATGTTTCAAAAACACTGATCTAACCATCACATTGTGATTAGTTTTATGAACATTTGCTAAATCAAATGTAAATAAATAAATATATATATATATATATATATATATATATATATATATGTGTGTGTGTGTGTGTGTGTGTGTGTTAAAACAAAACAAAGAAAACACATGGAAGAGTAAAACTTCAAATGAATTCTTATTTTGACATGTTTCTGACTTCTTGAATTGTCACCTTGTAATGTGTTTCTAGAAGATTTTTTGTAACTGGCCCTATCATCAGTGACAGCTCTGAAGTTTGAGTTTTATTAATGGTACTACTGAACATTCAAGTAATAAAGTTCAATTTAACAATGACAGACAACTCTCTACAGCACAATATCAAAACATCTAAAAATGACTTGTTTTTTTTTGCAAATGTTTCTTTTATTTTTTTTTTCTTTCTTTAGTTGCTATTTATGTGTAAAAGCTGGTTATAGGAAGTATCAAAACTAAAAAATGTATGTGAAAAGTGGACTACCAACCATACATACTTTAAAGTATGCAATTCATTCAAAGTATACAAGTAATATGTAAGGTAAATAAGACTTAACTTTGAAAATTACATTTATAAATCTAAATGGTAATCTGTAGTGTACAATCCTATTTTGTCTTAATAAAATAAAAATCAGTTTAAGAGTTAAATACTTCCGGTTGGATGAGGCTGGATGTCCTGAACTTTTCATTACACATTATGCAATGAAAGGAAACAGTTAAATAATCAAATAATTATAAGGAAGACGGTCACCTTACATTCATAAGGTGACAGTACATTTTGTGAATGTATATTTTGAACATTTCAAAACAAAGAAAGGAAATAAAATGAAAAATTATGAGAGAATAACAAAATGTGATTTGTGTAACTTCAAACTCAAGTAAGAATTAAAAAGTATTTTAGAGAAAAATGTTTTACTAAAGGAATCTTGCTATATTTTCTGAATATTGAAAGAGAAAAACATTAACAAAGAGAAAACATCTTGTACAATTAATCTTAAAGTATTTGCCTGTACAGTGTATGAATAAATATTCAAAATATTAACTGTTCTAGTTCTTTAGGTTGATATGGTATCATTTTGGATTCCGCATTGTACTTAACCTTGTCGGTTTTTTTGTGTTTCTCTCTAATTTTGTTTTCAGTAGAAACATTTGCTGGCTTTTGGAACTTTATTTTCTGTGCCTTCTATTAAGTACTCAATTAGTTTAGAAATGTTATTTATTTTTAACTACATAATATTCACAACAATATTTCATACTAAGTGCATTCATAAGTTCTATGCACTTGTAAAAAGCACTCTAAAATCACTGCATGATTAACATATGATGTATGTTTGTAAAACTGATAATGTTTATGATGTACTATGCATGAAAAAGTAAATGTCTTGTAATGTTTTATGTATAAAATCAGGCTTTTTAGTTATCATCTGTTGCTTAGTAAAGTAAAGCCATATAAATATTTTAGAAAACATGAAAAGAAAAAATTGTAGTATATAGTCTAAAATATTTTTATGTAGAGCATTATTGGCTCACTTCTTCATGCCATTTATACAATGCTGCCACAAACTACAAAATGTTGAGCAAAACATAGATGTGCTTAGGAATACTTATCTTTACAGGGGAAAAAAACCACACTGTTTTATGTAAACTTATAATGACTTTCATGTCCTAAATATCATGATGTGATGTTGTAAAATAAACAGCAAGTATAGCAGACCTGATCAAAACATGTTTGTAGTATGTTGCACTCGTAGATAATACAATAATTTACACTGGTTCCAGTGGCAGACCAAGGGCTTAAGTGTGTGGTTGCTGACTGGATATGCATGACCATACAGCATAGGTATATAATATAACTTGCAGCCACACATATACAGCTGGCAGCCACAATTCCATCATTTGGTGGCAGATGCCAGGTATGCCCAAACCGGGACTTCTTTAAAGCGCATAGTGGAACTGCAATCCCTAGATATCTTGAGGGAGCACCCTATCATAATTTGTAATTATTTTATCTAGTAAATAATATCTAGTAGCAAGGGCAAGAGTGGGAACTGATTCAATAAATAACACGATTGCTTTGATGCACAGTTTGACAGGGCCAGTTTCTCCCTCAGGTTAGAAGCCCAGTCAAATTGCACAGTGATATAGTGACCCACATCATATATGATAGGCAACACAACTAAGGTACAATACGCAGCCCTGCCACACATACTCAAGGAGAATCACACTGAAAACCAGATGCTGCTATAATGAACCCTATTGGTTTTAATTCAGTTAGCAAAAAAAAAAAAAAATTAAAAAAAAATAAAACCACAAAAACATTTGGTAATTGTCCCCCTGTTTTTTCATCTCCTGCTATTTGATACTTGTCATAATATTTAACACTAGTGTCAGGACTCGGGTGATCAGGTCGGGTAGGAGCCCATGCGCAGGGGATACTTGGGGTTCAGTCTGTAACCCACGGTGCATGATTATGCAAACAAAGCCATCGCAAGCAGAAATCCAGGTAATGCCGTGTATTTTATGTATATAACAGGACCAGCAAATAAGGGTTATACAGTCTAAGCACGAAACCGGACGTATGGCAAAATAAATACCGGTAATAAGTCTTTTGGCAGGGAGCCCACTTGGAAGGGCACGACAGACAGAGAGCCCGCTTGGAAGGGCACGACAGACAGAGAGCCCACTTGGAAGGGCACGACAGACAGAGAGCCCACTTGGAAGGGCACGACAGACAGAGAGCCCACTTGGAAGGGCACGACAGACAGAGAGCCCACTTGGAAGGGCACGAAAGGCACACAGCCCGCTTGGAAGGGTACGAAAGGCACACAGCCCGCTTGGAAGGACACAAAGCAGGGAACCAGGAACGGTGCAGGTGCAGGTGCAGGTGCAGGTGCAGGTGCAGGTGCAGGTGCAGGTGCAGGTGCAGGTGCAGGTGCAGGTGCAGGTGCAGGTGCAGGTGCAGGTGCAGGTGCAGGTGCAGGGCCACAGCAGGAAGGTCCATAGACTTCAATACAAAGGCCCTGACTGAAGGGCAGGGCAGGTTCATAAAGGCCGGGTAATCCAGGTAACAAGGCCCAGCTGGACGTATTGACTAGGGCTCAACCCAGGTAACAAGGCACACCTGATCCTAGTAATGAGTTCTGAATGCTCCAGAGGGCGGAGGGTGGCCACTAGTGGTAGCAGATTTAAACCCCACAGGTATTAAAAAGCCATGGTTCAGGCAGCGAAAAAGTGGTTCCTGACAACTAGTTAAAAAAACATACATGGATTCATATGACATGTATGTGAAATAGTTAATATTATTTTATAATCAATGTATTGGTTTAAACAGAATCATGAAAACTAAGAAGTAACAAATGCAACTGTATTATGAGCTTTATTTCTTATTTGAAGTAAGCAGTGACCTTGTGTTGTAGCATTTAATTTCATATTGTACTTTTTCAAATTAAAACAAATTATAACCACTCAGATGTATAAAGCATTACAACTGTGCAAGATCTGTGTTGTATGCTGTGCCATCTGCACATCCTTATAATAGTGTTGCTTAGCACATCTGGTATATTATTAACAGAAATTCAGAAAATAATAATTCATTCCTAATTAATTCATAGCTATCTCAATGGAAAATTGGAACACTCATAGGCAAAGTCTAGGAAGCTTTCACTAAGTGGAAATAGTGTAAGGTCAATCCTCCTACCAATTACATTTTTTTAATGGGCAATCAAAGAATAATTATTTTACATACATTTAAAGGTCACGTGGCACTTTTTAAATATTATTCTATGAATATTATTGAAGAGCAGAAATGGCATGCAGAGATAATACAGAGGGACTCTGGAGGCCAAAGGAAATGCTTGCAAATATAATAGATGACTGAACCACGTATCTCTGAATAAAATGAATACTGTGGTAATAATAATTCAATGTTTATGATCGCAAAATAACCTATTTAACCCCTTCAGGACAAGGGGTTTTATAACCTGAAGCCTGGAGTTTTTCTGTGATTTTTACCATGTTAAACCATCATTGCCCCACTTTTTGATGATGATTTCCCTGTTCCATATTTCATGAATTCACACAAATTATGCATCAGTCAGCAGGAAGCCAGTTCTTCTGTCAAGGGACAGCCTGGTCACCTATGTAGTGGCAGGGCGAAATGATACAATACTAAGCATGCATTTGTCACAATATATATATATATATATATATATATATATATATGTGTGTGTGTGTGTGTGTGTGTGTGTGTGTGTGTGTGTGTGTGTGTGTGTGTGTGTGTGTGTGTGTGTGTGTGTGTGTGTGTGTGTGTGTGTGTGTGTGTGTGTGTAACATGGTATCCTTTCAATCCCTTGAAGGATACATTTTGTTTAATCTGAGTCTACACAAGAAGAAAAATGCCAAGCCACAGTTATAGTACATGTGGGATGTAAACTTTTAGAAAAATGTTCTCTTATTTTTGTTTCACGTATTCTTCCCAGCAGCCCATACAGGTTATCAAGTAAACCATATTAGAATTCAGAAATTGCCTAATATAATATAGTTATTGTGTAACATTGGATTAAAAATTTGACCTGCAACACTTCAAGCATCAATGTGCTGTGCATCAATACATGCCTTTGGTTCCTTAATCCTTAAAAACATAGCACTCCTAAGTATTCTATGTCTTCTGTAAAGATACTCCAGTTTGGTCATAAGTCACTGGCCCAAATGTTCATAAACGTTTTCTCAACCAGACTGAATACTATAACATTAGTTTTTTTTATAAATGTGTTGCAGACAACAAAGATGTTTTGTATTTTACAGAAGATTAAAGCTTCAGTCTAGAAGTTTGGATTTTTTTGTGCTAGTGGTAACCTGTTGGACAAATGTATCTGAAAGGGTCTAATAGGATAAAGTGCTTGTCGCCATGTATTTATCAGACAATACATTCTAACTATTATTAGCAGATATATTCCTTCTTCCTTTGGACTGCTGTTTGCTTGTTTTTAGAATATCCCATACCTTATCTTTAGTTTTTCAATCCGATATAATTTACCACCAGAGTTAGCATCAAAGCAGATTAGTGGCTCGTTAGTTTATCTTAATCTAGTAAACTAACAAAAATGTTAATAGGTGTTTAAAGCTTTTCAATTAAATATTAGTGTGGAAACAAACAATAAGTGGTTTGCATACTCATTTTTAGGGTTTGATATTTTTTGTCATATAAAACATATTTTATAGAACATTTTGTAATAAGAAATGTACTATTATATAAATTATCATTGTATTTTAATGACTTTAGACATTAAATTATCCTTAACATCACTACGTCTACTCCCTTCCTCTGATTGGTTGCTTCAAGTAGCAACAGTAACAGTAAATGGTTTTTCCTCCTTTGAAATATAATTTCTATTCTGTTGCTCCCCTTTATGTTTTGAAATACATTGCCTCTCTTCTCTCCTCCACGACATACATGCTGAATTTTTTTTTTGTTTTTCCTGATATTTTTTATCCTGCAATCCACTTCTCTGAATTATCTCCAGAATACCTATATCCTTAGGGGGATTGGGGGGAGTCAATGCAATGACCTGAATAAAGTGTACCATCAAAAACAAAATGCAGTAAGCAATTTAATTGCCTGAATAAACTGCATACATTGATCGTACATTTATGGAATGAAGACACAGAAAATGTTACACTCAAACTATTGAAAACCCTGCCCTGAAGGGTATTCAATGAAGTGAGCAGTTTATATGAGCACTAAAATGGATACATTTTTGTATGTATATTTCAGACCATAAAATCTTTCATCTTACCAGCCCCAACTAAAATCAATAAAGACACCAAGAAGCACACTGCACATGCTCAGTCAAGCAAAAATAAACTACATCAATGACATTTAACTCTCTCAATACTGATAGTAACTGTTTCAAGTTTTGTAAGTTATAGACCTCAATCAAAAGAGGCATGTTTCTAATATGAGTTGGCTGAATTCCCAGACTTATTCTGGGATCTGAGACAACTGAATAATAACAGATGAGAGGCCAATTACTGAGTTGGCTGAGTTCCCAGAAAAGGTATTGACACCTAGCCAACTTAATAAGTGACTTCTTCTATTATTATTTAGTTAACTCAATAATCTGGGAACCAAGCCAAGTCAGTAAGTGGCCTCTTCAAAATTATTATTAAATTGGCTGGGATCCCAGAATAAGTTTGGAAACTTGGCCAACTGCTGTAATCAACCTTTGCTGCTCAATCTCTCTTTTCAACCACTAATACCTCTAGCTATACAATCCACGACCCTGCATGCATTTTCCAACACCTATGGTACAATGACTGCCTACATTGATTTTTACAGCATGAGACACTTTTCACAGTGAATTGAATGCTTCTACCTTTCTTGCAAAGGGAATGTGCAGTCCTTGTAAGCATAGTTAGATATAGAAATAAAGGTTTCAGATTAACCCATTCGAAATGAAGGATATAATATAATGTTACAGCAAAACTGGCACTCAAAGCTAAATATGTAATGTTAAGTCATTTGATGTTTAGTATCAGCAAGGTGGCAACCTTGTTGACAAAAAGCTCTTTCAAGCAATGTAACAAGCAATCTGTACTTATATACCTAGTAAAGATCTCTTAGCTTGAGAGAGATTCTGCAAGGTGTATAAAAAATCTAATGGGGTTTCTGATGACCTTCATTGATCCTGATCACTGTGTGATTGTCAAACAATATTTCCCCTCTTCAAAAAATAAGGAGGGAATAGAAATAAATAAGAACAAAACAAATGAGATACATTTGAAAATATTTTTAAAAAGTATTTAAAAAGCATTGGAACCCTGTGATGTCACAATAGTATCACTATGGGGTAAAGTGATCTATAATCATGTTACAATGCTCTCTCAAAAGGTAAAAATAAGAAATATATTTAAAAAATATAAAATGATAAAACATGATAAAAAGTGTAAATACAGTATGCAAAGGCTCCATGCCCATTTCAGTGGACAGATTACATTCTACAAATTTAAGAAGCTCACTTCTCTCCCCACCCAAAATATGTCCAACATCTAAAAAAAACATCTAGTTTGGAAACAGCAACATATAGTTATTATAGAGCAAACTGTGCCATTTTTTAGTTTTGTTTATTGTATTGGTATGGTTTCAAAAATAAGCTCTTTATGTCCTGAAAAAGACAATGTAGAGGTTGGGTTGACTAAATAAACAAGTGAAAGGGAAATTAAGGTTAAAACAAACATAGCACAAGTGCTGAAAATACTCTAGTCTTTAAGTGTACAAATAAATAAAGCAGACTAAGTCCTTAAGGGGTTAAAAATGTAATACGTAAAAATTTCTGTTAGCATTGTATATGTATGGTTGGACAATACTTTACTGTGATACATGGAATTTGTTAAATACTAGTCAACCCAAAGTTGATGTTTTAATTAAAATATTTATGTTATTCAAACTGAGGTTTCTGTAAAATGTAAAGCATTTCGTAACAAGCATTTAGAGTATTTTTATTTTTTTGCAGGTCACACATATTCTCCATAAGGGTATTCTGGCTTTTATTAGAGAACAGATTGTGCTGGGATTTACACAGGACTGCACTATGGCAATACAGATTAAGCAATTAACCTTGATGTCACTGTAATTATTAAGATACTTTAGCAAAATGAACTAATTTCCCCAAAGGATGTTTTCCTGAAATTAACTTCCAATCTTTTTGAGATGCCAAAATAGGAAATGTTAATGGAAAATTAAGTTGGCATTTTTTAATAAATTGTTTGCTTAACTGGCTACTTTTCAATCTTGTGTAATTTGACTAATGTGCATACAGCTCCGGTCCCCAAAATATATATACACGTACATGGAAATAAACTAGTGACCTTTATTAAACTATTCTAGTGATACATGGTTATGTGGATGAGATTTATACAGATAATATGGAAATTATAAAAATAGAGGAATGTATTTTTGCGAATAGAAAGTCAATAAAGTATTATCCAAATGTCTAGAGTTATTCAGAGCTATAGATACGAATGTGCCCTTTAAGTGGGAAAAATAGCTTAGTATAAATATATCAAAGTTGGATTGGGTGATTTCTCATAAGAAGGTTAATAAAAATCTATACTGTTTGAATCTCATAGAAAACCATTCAAAGGTAATGCATATATGGTACTTGGTGCCATCAAATAATAAAAGGCTTAATAAAAGGTTCACACTGTGTTCACCTACCTGCGGGCAGTGTCAGAAGGATGAAGGCTCATTCCTGCACGTTTAGTGGTCCCACAAGGAGGTGAGACCTTTCTGGGAAATGGTGTCAATTAGGAGATATCAAAATCTTTACCTTAGTAAGAATTTAGAGGTGACTTTATTACATTTAAACTGGCAAAAGGTGTCATTTAATACTTCACTATACATTGTATGGTGGTGGCTAGAATTCTAATAGCCCAAAACCGGAAACAAACAGATATATTTTGTAACTAAAGAGTCATTTGAGGTACCAACTATGGAAAAGGGTATTAGCTGGGCGGGATCTGATTCTGTATCCACACTATTAGTCTGTATATTGGGCTTTTAATGGCATAATAAAGAATACAGTGGAAACTGCTCCTTTAGCCCCCCAAACAACTCTGTTTTTTGTTTTGTTTTATGATGGTGTTGTTTTTTCTTATGTTAAAAAAATAATAAAAAGATATGGAAAAAAAATATTAAGGCATTATATTAGTATTGTACTTTCCTGTAAAGTATCTGTGATGCATGCACAAAGTTAAAAACATATACTGAGATAAGACTGATGCCCCTACATTGTTTTTTTTAAAGAATGAGTGATTTTTAGGCACAAACAAAATATATACCAAAGCCCACATAAAACTTGCTCTTGGTAGTACTATTTAGGCACTAAATATGATACTGTGGACATTACGTAACAATTCAGGTGCAAAGAGGTAAAAGTGGGAAATTGTTATAGTTACTATGGTGATTATCCTGCTGATAAATCTGTAAAATTGCTCTTTAAACATAAACCGCTATGTTTGATCTGGAATAGCAGTAGTAAAGTCTACAGATAAGTAAATGTGTTATTTTTCTTTGTGTTGTTTTATTTTTGTGTTGTTTTCTTTGTGTTGTTTTATTTTTGACAATACTCATTCAAGGAAGACAGACTTAGTTTATCTCATTTTATTTTTGGTGTAAGATAAACCAAGAGATGAAATGTCTTTAGTACTGCAACTGTGTCAGCACTTCTGTCTACTGAAGATGCAAAATAAATAGAACAAATCCCCAAAAAGTTTATTGTATATACCAATGGCAAAAGACTGAAAATAAAAAATTTTGGGACTCCTGGAAGCAGTGATGGGAAAAAAAAGTATTAGAAACATAGGATTTGACAGCAAGTAAGAACCATTCGGTCCATCTAATCTGTCTGTGTTTCCTGACTCAAACCTTAGTCAATCCTTAGTCTTGTCTAATTTTGAATAGCCAAATGCCTAACCCATGCATATTTAACTTCCATCACTGTATTAGCCTCTTCTCTTGGGAGCTTGTTAAACTTGTCTATCACCCTCTCAGTAAAGTAAAAAAGTGAAAAAGTATATTTTGAGTGTACTGAAATGGTTCAGAACTGAAGACATGCTTTCCAAATTGAGTTTGTTTACATTGGGGATAAGATGTCACAATATAACCAAAATCCTAGAGATATGATCACAATATTCATGTGTGTTCAAGATGTCAGTGTATTCTGGTGGCAGGTCCAAGGGAGGTGGCAATCATCCTACTGCAAAACCAGGGAGAGATTGCCCTCTTGGTGTGGTGTGCTACCACTCAGCTGGTCGGTCACAAGAGAGAGAGTTAAGCCTAGGCCAGTACCAAAGGTAAATATTGACTGATTCAAGGGGAATAAAAAGTTTTAAAAAAATAAATAAAAAAAAATGGGGATTGTTTTACAAAAATAATTTTACAGACAGCATGGTGTCATTGTCTAAGATTAGAGGATAATACAGTTATTGTTAAGCAAAGGAAAGCGTTTTATATCATCAGTGCAGTTATGATGTTGAATGTACTGCAAGGTTAAGAAATTTTGGCAGATTATGTAAATACTTTCAAAACTGACTAGATGTCTTCTTAGTGAACACAGGCATTTATGGCTATAATTATTTATAACTAAATATGAATTTCTTTGAAGTCAATAGGACCATTTTTTCTTTCTTCTAGATTAACAGATATGGGGACTGAACTTCATAGCATTCTAGTTTCAATAACCAAAGGATCATGTATTTTATTTATCCCCCAAAAATTTTAATTTTACAAGCAAGTTTAGCATTTGCAATATCTGGTGCTTTATTAAAACTCTGAGCAGTAGTAGGTAAGTGCTAAGCAAAGTGTTTACATAATTTTCATTTATTTAAACAAATAAATATTATGTGGGCATACTAAATATTTGCAGTAATAAAAAAAGGAGATAAATGTACAATTAAATAATTGAATTGTATGTTCTGTTTTTTTTATCTTGTGTATATTATATGGTTTAACATTAAATTCAATTTTATGTGTGATATTGTTAATGAACTTGTAGATTTCTTCTCATTCATAAAACACATTGAATGTGTATACAGAGTTTCTGTCTGTCATATGAAAGCATATTCATATAATAATAATAATAATAATAATAATAATAATAATGTGACCATACAGATTTTGATTTCTGGCAAGTTATTAATGTTTTCCACTATGTGTGCATTGAACTGGATAGTTGAATGTACTTTGTTATGATTGTGGGACACTTACCTGGTGGTAGACCCTAGGTATTAGCATGTAACTCAAGCAGCCAATAGTCGTCATTCTTGTTTCTAGCATCAGTTAAGAATACATCTTTTTACAAAAAGATACAATATAAATTGTCACTCAGGGCAATGTAGTCAGTTGCATGCCACAAAATACAATGTTCTAAGACATACCCCAAGATAACGCATATAAATTGAAACTTACAGTATTCCTTAGACAGGTATGGCAGCTGACTTTTTAAGGTGGTAGAAACATCATGTGCATTTACAGTTTGAAGAAAACAAATCTATATAGCTTTCAGTGCCAAGATACTTTAAAACTTTGAATGATACCTTGACAGGTCCCTGTCAAGTCATTGCACTCATAACACAAAAATATGCGTGTCCTTGTTTGTAGCTAGCAGGGCCGGTCCTACAATGGAGCAGAGTGAGGCAATTGCCCCAGGCGGCACTTTTTAGAAATGCTTTAGGATACCGCAGCCAGCAGCAAGCTATTATTAGCTTGTCTGCGGTCTGCGGACCTAATGCACGCTGCGCAGAGCGTCTTCTCCCCCGTGATTGGAGGTCAGCTCTCGCGTTGCAGCATGAGTTTCCGGGAGAGCGCGCTGACCTCAGGCGTAACGTCAGCGCTCACCCTGGGGGGGGTTTCACACTTCGCCCCAGGCAGCACAATGTCTTGGGCCGGCCCAGGTAGCTAAAATACCTCATCATCTAAATATAGTTTTTAACTCCCAATTTTTGGACTGACCCCTATATATAACACATTTTTACTAACCAATAAGTCACTGTTATTTTTGTAATGCTTTTTATTATCAGCATCCAATGAAACTGTATTACTACTTTTTGCCAGGCATCTGAAAGCATAATATGTAATGTGTGCCATTTTTGCATGTGTACTACCATTTCATAAACTACCACCTGAAACAGTTCTGTGCTTTACCACCTGAAGCAGCTTTGGTGGCACTTTTATATATATATATGCAGTTATTATTGGTCTTTAAAAACAATGTTACCATTGCAAGTAGTTATTTCTAGATGTGGTAGTGGCAAATGGGTAGGAATAGAGAGAAGGAGGATATAGAGATAAAAGAGGGCAAATTTGGTTTTGCCAAAACCGACATACAACGCACCAAGTACTAGCCCCCCTGAGAATAATGAAATGAAATAAAATACAGATGTGATATTTTAGAACTTGATTTTTTCATCCTAGAAATGCCAGCAAACGTGGTGACTAACCTGACGGGAAAGTTTTCTGCAACAGACTGGTTTAACATGTCCAGGGGAGATTATATTGCTAAAGTCTCTGGGTTAAATGTTCGGAATTGAAGAACTTTTCGAGCACACGCTAAAGTGTCAACTGAGTCAGTAAAACAGGCTAAAGTGGCACCATGTAATTTGTGTATAATCAATAATTGTCACGGAGATTGGGTACTTTTATGTATTGAAAGCCATCATATTGCAGATTGGATGATGAAAACAATATAGCTTACAGTTTCAGAAAATAAGTGTTTTTATAAATGACTATACAGTATGTGGGTATAAAAATGTAATCTAATAATGGGTATAATAATCACAACAAAAAGTCCTTATCACAGACCTCACTATGTTATGCTTAAACTTCATAAAAGTACTATGTGTCATCTTCATGTTTTAAGAAAACTTCAGGCGAGGCTGTTGGATGATGTCCATATTTCAAAACATTTTCCCTTGTGATCAAGCATTCTGATGTTCTTCACGCACTGGACAGAGGTTGCACAGCACATATAACTAAAGCTATATACCAAAGCAAGGACATTTGAATAAGATAAGATTTTGTGTGGAAGCAATAAATCAATGCAAAAATTAGATAACTGGTGGGTGATTACAGTCTCATTCTTTCAGGGCATGAATTGCACGTACCGTATTTGCTCGATTATAAGACGATTATTCAAATCTAAATATTAATTTAGGAAAAAAAGAAAACGCCTTAATATAAGATGACCCTATAGGAAAAAAAGTTTTACCAGTAAATGTTAATTCATGCAAACCATTTTTTTTTAATAAAAGCTACGATTGAGAAAAATATTTTGGTTTTATTTCCTTCTATTTTCCAACCTGCCCCCCCCAGTTATGCACATCTGCCCCAGAAATGCCTTATACCCCCTATATGCCACTGTGCCCCATGATATGCCTTTTAACCCTATATGCCACTGTGCCCCATGATATGCCTTTTGACCCCCTATGTGCCACTCTGCCTCCAGAAATGCCTTATACCCCTATATGCCACTCTGGCATTAAGGGGGTTAAAAGGCATATTATGGGGCAGAGTGGCATATAGGGAGGTATAAGGCATTTCAGGAAGCAGAGTCGTGTATAGAGCGCTAAAAATGCATTAAGGGGGTTAAAAGGATCCTCCTGTCCCCCCCCCGCCCCACTTACCGTTGCTTCTGAGTCCCCGGTGTGTAGCCGGGGCAGCGTGTAGATGTCTACCTGATTCGCGTAGACAGCTTACGCTGCAGCCGGAAGGAGGTGTGGCTAGCAGCGGGGGGTTGTCTGCGTCCATTGCAGACCTTCCCCAACTGTCAGAGAGAATTCTGATCTCTGGCAGCCGGGGAAGGTCTGTGCGATGGACGCAGACAACCCCCACTGCTAGCCACCCCTCCTTCCGGCTGCAGCATAAGTTGTCTACGCGAATCGGGTAGACATCTACACGCGGCCCCGGCTACACACCGGGGACTCAGAAGCAACGGTAAGTGGGGCGGGGGGGAGGCACAGGAGGATCCAGGTCCCCTGCAGCTGCGGGGGATCTGGATCTTAGTCGTCTCATAGTCAGACCTATTTGAGGTCTGATTATAAGACGACCCCGATTATAAGACGAGGGGTATTTTTCAGAGCATTTGCTCTGAAAAAAACCTTGTCTTATGATCGAGCAAATACGGTATTTAAAATATTTTCAACTGATTTTCAGAGCTGCAGCACTCTGCATTTAATGCCAGTTTTGGCTGCCTGAAGCAGCCAATTATAGACATGAAAGTGCCCACAATGAAGTAAATGGGAGAGCTTTCTGTACCTGCATGAAAAGAGGGTTTCCTTAGACCTCTTGAGTAAGCCGGTGTTAGGGCTGCCTGGCAGTGAGTATACTGCGCAGGCACAGTGGTAAGCAGGAGATGTGTTTGACTTGCATTTATTTCCTGTAAGTTATTGAGCTATGAGCCACGGACACCATGTAAATGCATTCAAATCCCTCCATGCATCTGCAATGGAGAAAAAAATATGCTAATTTAAAGATGACTCTCGGCTATCACGGCCATTAAATGGTGTATAATGTTTAAAGTGTTTCTTTAAAAGTGTTAATGAAAAAGTCTATATAATACAGCTGGTATCAGTGTACTAAATGACAAGCAGATGTATTATTATTATTATTATTATTGCCTATGCACTAATTGATGAACTATATTCTCCTCATACGTCTGGAACAATTCCTTCCCGATATTCATGATCACTGCATCAACAATTGCTTCAACAGAGTGATTGTAAAGACAGAGAGACTACAGAAGAATGCTAATTTTGTTCTCCTATATGACTGATTGGACAACTTCAGAAAAAATTGATTGTTCTGTCACCACTTGGAGTCACCTAATGGCATGTTGTTCTTCCAAAGAGACTCAGCCCTACTTGATAGACTTGGCCTCAGGTATTTCATTCAAATCTCGACGGGAAGGAAACAATAAGTAAGGTAATAAAAAGGGCCAGAACCTATTGAACTGAAATTAATTATATGACCAACAGACCTTTAAATATCTAATTATCATGTGCCTTTGTGGAATTATCATATAAAATGTTTGATTTTAAATTCTAGGAAACAGTAACACCAGAATTTCAACTTAATGCCATAGAAAAAAGTATTTGGTAAATCTTTTTTCATATATTTTTGTATGTTATGAGTAGACTTGTGCATTCGTATTCGGGCGAACTTGAAAACGAATACCGAACATACGAACATGGCGGCGGCAAAACGTATACGAGACGAAGACACACAACACGAAGAATCTTCTACAAAAAAATGGCAAAAACTAAGAAAAAAACGAACACGAAGAATGTACACAAATATTTGCCCAAACCGAACACAGGAACGGGCGAATATTCACAGAATATGAATATTCCCCCCCCCACGAAGACTAACACAAAGACGAACACAAACAGTTATTAGCACTAATTAGGGAATTGCATTGTCCAGGTTGTTGATTGTTATTAACCTGATCATTCTAAAACAATGCATTTCTTAAATGCTCACAATATCATGTAAAAAATAAAGCAAGCATATACACTATATGGACAGAAGTATAGGGGCACCTGACCATTACACCAATAGGGACTTTTATGACATTGAATTCTAAATACATAGACAATAATATGTAGTTAGTCCACCTTTGCAGCTATAAAAGCTTCTACTGTTTCCACAAGATTTTGGATAAAAGGAATAGTACACCATGCAATAAGGTATTTTGCTTCCATGTAGAATCTGGCCATATTTTTTTTATTGCATTATATCCTGATGTTTTTTATTATATTATATACAGAGACTTAATAAGGAATTGATTTTATTTTATGATCTGCTTTTAGATCGTAGATTGTAAGCTCACAAGAGCAGGGTCCTCTTCTTCTTTTGTACCAGTATGTTATTGTGTGAATTTAAATTATTCCATTGATTTTAACAGCACTTCGGAATCTGCTGGAGCTATATAAATAAATGTACAGCTTCTACTCTTCTAGGAAGGCTTTCCACAGCATTTTGGATTGCAGTGTTTTTGTTGGAATTTTTTCCTATTTATCCAGTAGATTATTTGTGAGGTCAGGCACTGATGTTGGACAAAAAGGCCCGGCTCGCAATCTCTGTTCTGGTTCATCCCAAAGGTGTTCGATGGGGTTGAGGTCAGGGCTCTGTGTGGACCAGTCAAGTTCTTCCACCCCAAACGCACCCAACCATGTCTTTATGGACCTTGCTTTGTGCACTGTGGCACAGTCATGCTGGAATAGAAAAGGACCTTCCACAAAGTTGGAAGCATAGCATTGTCCAAAATATCTTGGTTTACTTAGCCCAACCCCTGAAAAACAGCCCCATACCATTATTCCTCCTCCACCAAACTTTACAGTTGGCCCAGGCAGGTAGCGTTCTCTTGACATCCGCTAAACCCGGAATCACCCATCAGGATTCGTCACTCCACAGAACACGTTTCCGCTGCTCAAGAGTCCAGTGATGGCATGCCTAACACCACTCGATACGACGCTTGACATTGTACTTGGTGATGTGAGGCTTGATTGCAGCTGCTCAGCCACGGAAAGCAATTCAATGAAGCTCCTGTAGAACAGGTTTTGTACTTTGTAATATGTTAGCCTAGTATAATTTAGCTTAAAGGAACAAAACCAACCATCATATGCACTTTAATGCATATTATAGCCAAGTAGCAAAAATGCATGTGATCCACCTTGTAAAATGAATGTGGAGATTTTGCAGAATCCCCTCATATGCATTGACAAGGGATGGCTGGCATCTTCCGGCCTGGGTGTAGGTAAAGCTGAGTGGCCTCAGGCCAATATCCCTTCCAGGTAACCAATACACGCACTAGCACACACTATCGCGCAGGCTTACACAATGACTCTAACACAGACATGAACACTAACACACACAGTTGGATTGGCATTATTTGAAGAATTTTGAATCAGTCTGGGGGGGATCAATTGCCTCTGTGCATTTGCCTTTTGGCTCTTCCCTTAGGTCCTAGACTTTTTTGGTGCACTTTGAGTGTGTAAAGGATGCCATAGCTCTGGACATTTGTATTTTCTACCTATATTTTGTGTCTATATTTTGTGTAATTTTAGCCCTGCAACATACTCTGCCACATATTGTGAACTATCAAACTGTATATATATATATATCCTCCAATGGCAAGTGAGGGCAAAATGACAGCACTTGCGGTGATTTCCTCTTCCCCATTGGAGGATCAGGGAGAGGATATCACTGCAAGTGCCGCCATATTGCCCTCAGTTCAAGTCAGGGCAAAATGGTGGCGCTTTCGGTGACGTGCTCTCTCTTGATTGGAGGATCAGGAGAGGACATCACCGCAAGTGCCACCATTTTGGTGGAAGTTCTGGTCAGGTTACTTCTGTGAAGATGCGGTCGAAGATAGAAGACTGAAGAGAGAAGAGAAGGGAAAAGGTAGAAGATAAAGGAGAAGATGCAGTAGAAGAAGCGGAAGTGGTCAACAGAGAAGGTAGGAAAACATTTAGAGAGTGTGAGAGAGTGAACGTGAATGAGAGAGTGTGAGGAAGTGTATGTTTTTGTTTTCTTCTTCATTTCTGTCCATTCAGAGGGGTATCTGGCATTGTTTTTGAGGCTTCGTACGAATTGCCAAATCTTTTGGATTTTACTTATTTTTAGGCATCTATGAATAGCTTAACTTGTCTTGAATAAAAACAAAAATAGGTTTCCCTAGGTAAACTGTAATATATGATTGCACTCTAAACCAAACTATTCAAAAAAGAATGATGTGGGAGATGTAAGAGTTAAGACCTGAGAGACACGACTCTTGTAGCCTTTAGCTAAAGGGTTTTGTCACTATCTATATGTATTTATATATGGTTTGGATCAGCACCATACTTCCACTGCCTAGGACAAAAGGCATTATTAAATATGTCACATGACCTGAAACTTTGTATCAAATTTCATTAAAAGATAATAATGACTAAATCTTGTTCCTAACATTCAATTTATTTCAACATAACTCAGATGGAGCAAATTATAGTTCCTGATTTAGCATCAATAATAAAAAAAGACATAGTCATTATATTTCTAAAATTTAACATCAAATATTAAATTTCATTACGGAACAAGAAAGATTAAAATCTATGACTGACTACATACTGTATTTTATTTCTCGGAAAACCTTTTAGATGCACTGCTATGTATCACCAAGTGTGCAGCTAGCCATATCTAACCGCTGGCCACACACACTGCAGCACCTGATCTGCTGATGAAATGGCAGATCAGGTGAATGTGTAGTGCCTTCAGGCAGCAACCCACTTGCATTTGCCTGGTGTGTCAGATTACCAACATGACCACAAGATGATCGATAATTCAATAGTATAACTAGTTAAGAATGTTTACAGTGTTGGCAAGTCGATAAAAAATATTTGTTCTTAAAAAAATAAGGCTGTTAGAAAAATATTAACATTACTTAGATCATGAAATGATCTTTTACATAAAAATATGTGGGTACTAGGTATCAATGTTAATTTAGGAGAAGACCACTCGATCTGTGAAATCAACATGGTCACAGGGGTTGAACATTTGGCCATCATCCACAATACAACTCTAGTCATTAGCTAGATTGAAGAACAAATGGAAAGGTGGCTGATTAAGGCACCTGTGTGTGTGTGTGTGTGTATGTATATATATATATATATATATATACATACATCCATACATACATGGAGCTAATAATCAGCATAATAAAAATTCACATCAGGTAACAGATTATTTCTAATTTAGTAAGTGCAAGTGAGATTTTTTGGGAGAAGGGACCTCAGTGCTGAAAGCACAGTGCTCTATAAGCAAAGTTGTAAACCTTTGGCCTGGCAAGATAGGCTTTGTTTCAAGGTTAAATAATAGGGAGTTGGTTTCAAAGGGTTTGGGGGCTTTTCCCAGAATAACCTGAAGAACAGAAATCTGTAGTCATTTGATTGAAACTGATGGGAATAGAAGCCCTGTGTGTTAAACATATATTGTCAACCAATATTCTTTTTCTGTTATCCTGAACCTTATCTTGTCAATTAATAAAGATTCATTATTTGTTAAGCACTCCTGCAGATATTTTATATAAGTCCACCAGCATGACACAATCCTTATCAGCTGTGAAAGTGTACAGTTAGACCACTAGTTAAACAGTTCACTTTCGGATATTTATTGAAACTCTCAAAGTACTTATGCTTTGTGATTGTTTCTTTGTGAAGCACTGTACAAAACCATTGGCTCTCCCCCTTTAGGACTGTACAAATTGTCTTATTTCAATACAAACCACCAAATATATATATTAAATAACCTTGAGCATTTAGGTGTCTATTTTGGCCAAAACATACAAGCTCACCTGTCACATCAAAGCACCCCATTGTATGTGAGAGAAAAAATGGATGGACTTCCAGACCATCTCAATACCAGCCATAAGAAAGCGAGCAACATATACATTTTTTTCTGGCTTGGGATTTGAGTGCTGGTAATTTTTTTTCTTTTTATAAAATGGCTACATTTCAGAGAATTGCTGATGCTTACTAAGCTGTTATTGAGTTTAAATATAACGTTCTTCTGATGAAGCCCCTATCGAAGAATTATATTAAGTGAATGCAAACAAAGTAGACCTAGAGATACTGTTTGCCAGAAGTCATTTGCTTATTTCACTCAATATGATGGATCATTCAGAAAGTGAATATAGCATTCTCAATGTATGTATCATGGTTTGAATCTGAATGGCTGTGTGTTGGAACATGCCATAGCACATGTATGAATTTGACACTTATTTATTTGTGGATATAAAGCAAATATTAGCTAGTGACATGGTAACAAGAACATTGCTCATGTCTGATAAGTAGTACATAATAAATTTTTTTTATGGTTTGGGGGACTCTGTCAAGCAATAGGAAGCATCGGGTTTGTTAGACCTGAGGGCCCATTCTCCGGCAGCATGTCACACCTATGCATAGAGGAAAACACTGCTTGCATCACTTGCACCACCAATCATCACATCAAATACAACCTGGTAACACAAATATAATAATAATAATAATAATAATAATAATAATAATAATAATAATAAACATACTTTTTCATAGTTAAATGTTCTAACTACTTTTTTATTTTTTACGTTGATTTTTTTCTGTGCTTTAACACTATGTAGAATATCCCACTACGAGTGTGATTAATTTTCAGACTGTCGGGAGCTGCTTGAAATACATATAATTATATCATGACCTCTTAGTTTTTCAATTACACAATTAATTCCAAAGCTCACAAAATGTGTGCATATCTTTTTTTTCACAACAGATGAAAAAAATTAAACATATTAATCAAGATAGAATATTTCATAATGTAACATTATTAAGTATAATTACAGAACTTAATTGAATGCTAACTTTTCACTGATTAAACAAGTAGCCATTCTTATTTACCATTCAGTTTCAAACTGCTGCTTCGTTAGATTACATTTCTGTAATCTAAAGAAGATAAGTATGATATTTATGGTTTTGGCTTACATACACTGTGGCTTTACCTAACTGTGTTTTAACAAATAATAAATCAAGATGTGATTTTGAGGTTGTGTTCTATTAAAAATATCACAAAATTAATCCATATGCATTTAAAAAGTACCGTATTTTCCGGCGTATAAGACGACTGGGCGTATAAGACGACCCCCAACTTTTGCAGTTAAAATATAGAGTTTGGGCTATACTCGCCGTATAAGACTACCCCTCTACCCAGTATACAACAACCAGCCAATCACGGCAAGTACTGTACCTTACTGGTGATTGGCTGGTTGTTGTATACAAAGCTTGCTTGGATTGGATGGGTCAGCTCTCCCTAACATACGTACACACCAGCTTACAAACACGCATATACACATACACTGCCCTTAACATACGCCTGTCCATACATACACATTTATACACTGCCCTCACCACACACCCCTGCCTTTACACACACTGCCACTGTGTGTGTGCACCCCCGAGATATGCTGCCACTCTGTGTGTGTCCCCCGAGATATGCTGCCACGCTGTGTGTCCCCCCCCGAGATATGCTGCCACTCTGTCCCCCCCCGAGATGTGCCCCCCTCCCCTAGACTTAACAGTCCGGAGTCCCGGGTGTCTTGTGGGGCCGGCAGGGGACACCTATTCTACGCAGAACAGTATACAACTTCCGGCACCGGAAGTTGTATACCCTTCTGCACTGGTAAGGAGGATTGTTAAAGCTTACCGTGCAGACGTCCACCGGCGAGTGTAAACAACATCCGCTGCCGGCACGTCTGCACGATGTGCTTTAACAATCTCCCTTGCCGGGACTCCCCCCGTGGGAATTCCCGGCAAGGGAGATTGTTAAAGCACACCGAGCAGACGTGCCGGCAGCGGGTGTTTACGCGCATCGCCGCTGCCGGTGAACATCTGCACGATGCGCTTTAACAATCTCCCTTGCCGGGACTCCCCCCAGCATGTCCTATGTCAGCAAGACATTGGACATTTTCATCTTGCAAATTTGGAGTGGTCTCTTAAGATTTTTAACTGGAACTCTAAGAATGTGAAGTTTTTTTTATTCAGCAACCTTTTTATACCTTGTTCTGATTTGACTACACCAGGTATGGCTGTAGACATTGATCTACCTGCCATATTTTTATTGTCAATGATGCACTATGGTTTTTAAGACACGTGCATCACCTACACGTTTAACATTTACAGGCACCATATGTTCATTGCATTCATGGTGGAGGGAACATACACATTCTTTTTGTCCATGTACCTAAGGGACAGAATTTCTTCATTGCACAAAGCACTTGTTGTACTGCATTTTTGTTTGGGGAAACTTTTATATGTTATAAACCAATATATATACAGTGCCCTTCACTGATATTGGCACCATTTGCTTGATGCACTTTTTCTTTCCAGACCTCTCAGACTCCTGTTGGAGATAAGGTATAAACAAAAAGTAACTAATCACCCCCCCTCCCTTCCTCCCTGCCTCAATGCTCCTCTAGCGCACCACTTTGGCGATTTCTCAGTACAAAAACCTATAGTTAAATACTAAAGACCTAATGCCCTTTCACTGGACTAAGGAGTCCCCAACGACATACCGGAATAGAAACCCTGGAGTCATAGGCGTAAGGGGAACATGACCCTGCCAGGAACTACAGGACGGTGCACATTGTATTAGGGCAGGAAAGGGTTAACCCAGCAAGGGTTAACACGAGGTGAGAATGCACAGGGAACGAGGGAGGAAGTCACAAGGAATGTGACTGTAGGGGGAAGGGGACAGGGCTATAAAGCCCCTCTAAGCACATGTGCAGGGGGCAATTACAAAACACCACAGGAGCAGTTTAAAGCCCGCCCTCCCCTTTTGTTTTTTGGCTGTGTGTTTCCATGTTGGCTGGTGTTTTTCTTTCCCCCTTTCCCTCTTTTTTCTTTTTTTTTGCAGGATCCGTTTTCTTTGCTGATGGCGAAGGAGTTCCCTGGAGAAGTTTGAAGGATAATGGGAGTGGCGAGTTGATTGTTTTGGTTAGAGGTTACAGTTAATGCCCTCCCTGTACAGGATTAAGCAAAAACTTAAGGTGGAGCTCCCCTATCCGACCCGCGGTCGTTTGGGCGATTGTGGTATCTGGCGGAAGGGGTAGTGTGAATCCATTGTCTGTGTTTAGGTTGGGAACCCTCTGCTGTTTGTACACAGGTGTACAGAAGACTGTATAGTATTTATACAGAAGTTATTATTAAAGTGTTTTTTACATTAATTTATAAGATGTTAAATAAAGTTATGTCGAGACATTTGCTAAATAAATGTCTCGGCCTTTTCTAAATCCAATCCTGCTGGTGTCTGTCTTTTATTTCGGGTTTGGGAAATGGGGAACCTCCTGGGTATGGGCAGTGCAAGGGTCAGGTTCCTGAGAGTGGAAAATATGGAGGAGGGGCTAGTTGCAAAATCAAATGATTAAGTAGAACGCTTTAATAGATCTTGGTTTTATTGGGTGCAATTTATTAGGGATGCTCAAACCAAACATAGATTGGATGAATTATAATATCTGTCTAGATCTCTTTATCCCCTTTCCTATTCCTCTTTCCTGGTTACATAATTTAATTGCATTCTATTCAGCTTATAGACAATTTATATTTTATGTGATTCTGCATTTTGGGGTCTACAGACCATGTAGGTATCACTTGTATTGAATGAAAAGTGTCTGAGGCACCAGATGATGCTTCCCTTTTGCCTTCTGTACCCTTAACCCCGCTTTGTTATACTTGGAAAATGTTAATACAACTAATTAAGCACAAGATTAACACAAAAATTGTTTACTGACCACAAAATCAAGGTCTACTATGTCCGTCCGACATGAACCCCATAAATAACCTGTGGGGTGAATTGAAGAGGAGAGTCCACCAGCATCAACCTCAAAATTTGAAGGCTCTGGAGAGATTCTGTATGGGGGAATGGTCTCAGATACCTTGCCACGTATTCTCCAACCTCATCAGGCATTACAGGAGAAGACTCAGAGGGGGGTAGCATAAAGTACTGAATAAAAGGGTTCCAATAATTGTGTCATTTATTTCACAATTTGTTTTGATAAACGTGTTATGTTTGCATTTGCTTGATATCCATGAAAAAGTCTTTTTGTTTATTTTTTGAACAGCATTATTTGCTCATATTTACCAAGAGTGCCAATATTATGGCAATGTATGGGGACACTGTACATAATAGTAACAATCTCTGTGTAAAAAAAGGGAGAAAAATGTCATGGTAGGAAAAGTCATACAAATCCATCCAGGAGGAAGATTGCCACTTCCAGTGATAAAGTTGCACATTATTATTGTTGATTGTTCAGACAACCTTTGCATTAACAGTAGGTAAAGATAACTACACTGGGAATTAATGTATTAGTTATGCAACTTTTTAATATAAAGCTCAGCTTCAAATAACATGCAAAAGCTACAGTTAGTTTTAATGTAGTTATGCTAAAAGCACCGAAAGTTCCCCTTTTGTGTTTTGTTTTTCCTGCAGAGAGAAGGGAAACAATAAAGCACAACATTTGATCTCAGTAAATCTTGACTTTCCTGTAGTTAAATAAAGAAAATATTTGACATAATTCAAATCTCTTTATTATTTTAATATTTATTGTTTTCTTTTTTCTGATTTGAAAAGATGCTAGAAAAAAATATCGTATTACCACTAGAGATCACTGTTGCATTGCACAAACATGGATATGCAATATTAGCTAAGACAAACACTACTTTGCTAAATATTTCTTCTCACTTTCCACATGGCAAATGTCACCAATGCAGATGGCATAATGATTCACTTAGACTTAGAAGGTTTATTGGCCAGATTGTGTTAACAAAGCAAAGGCTCATAGTTTTTAACTTGCAAACATTTTCCCCACCCCTTAAGGCATTTTTATACATTATAGCAGTGCTAATTATTTATTCTATTAATCTTATCTATTATAGTTATCTGGTTTCATTATTTGCTGTTATTTTATAAACATTATGAAAAATTATGATTTTGTGTTCCTATCACTTATACAAGGCAACACTACCTAAAATATAAAATACAATATAACTTGCATACACTAGATTCTCATGCAGGCAAGTGTATGCAAGTTGAGAGTTATTTTTTTTATGAAGGCAAATGTCATATGACCTTAGTGAATTTGCAAATTAACCAATCCAATTTGTATGAGTTTGCAAACTTCTATTTCTTGTCCACTTGCAAGCACTTGAGGTTTACTGAACAAATGTTTATGTTACTGATAGCTACCAGATCTCTTTAAATGTCTCCCTACCTTTTCCACTTCCCTGTCCCTACCTCCTTCCCATACAGCTCTGTTTCTTCTCTTGCATCTTCTTGTCCTTCTATATTCTTTTTCCCTCCACTTCTCCGAGGGCATGGCCTTCTGGTGATCTCTGGCAAAAGAACAGCCGGTATGGCCTTATGGTGATCTACAGGACAACCTTCTCCCCCAATTGGAGCACCGAGGGAGAGGCTTTCCCTGTGGCCTGGCACAGAAAGCCCATAATAATGCAGATAGATTCCCTGAGAAAGAGAGGTACAGAACTGCTTCTCTTTCTCAGCCAGCCTGTCTTCATTATTGTGGCCTTCCGGGGAACGTCCTCAAAATGGCAGAGCTTCTGGGCACACTTTCTCCCTCATTTGGAGGAACAGTAGAGAGACATTCAGAAAGAGAGTGAATGAGGATATAAGAGAACATGAATAAGAGTGTGACGAAGAGTGACAACAAATTTCATTTCTGAATTTAAAATGCTCCAGATTCTTATCCGAGCCAAAAGAGCAGGAAACAAAATTCCTTGTCTGAAAATGAATGGACCAAAAAATAAAGTGAAACATTTGTCTGAATCATTCTTGGTCCATTTGCGCACGTCTAATAGTAACTGAGAAACATCTGCACCAGACATTTGTCTTAGTGAAATAATATGCTACTGATCCAGTAACTATTTATATTATTATGCATGTTAAAGTTCTGTATGTCCTTAAGTGGTCATAACTGGCTATTTCCTTAGTATATCAGTATTGCAAAATTCCATTAGATTTTACCAGATATCCATTCTTTGGGCATTATATAATTATTATATGAAAAACAAAACCAATATAGTGTCGCGCTAAAATATTTCCACCTTGGAAGCACTCTTGAAGAAGCTAGATTGTGGTAAAATATGTTAGTGCACATGTGTGGACTGCAACATAATTCTGACACACACAAAAGTAGAGGAATTACGAGCCAACACTGATATTATCAAACAAGGCACTGTATATCCTATTGGATTCTGCAGCTCCATTTCTGTGATTTCTTCAAGTTAAATACCTCAAGTCCCAAGGGTTCTGGAAAAATCTGGGCTATTTTACACCTGTATATATATATATGTTTGGCATTGTTTTTTTACAAATAGAAGGACACAGTATAAAGTGTTTTAAGGATCAGCAGCACTATTTGAAATTGAAATTGATGTAAGTGTATCTGATTGGTATGTTATTGTAGTTTTGCGCTTTACTGCACGTTTTTCCTTACTTTTAATTACTATATGCCCAATCTGGTAATGATGCATTGTGGGGTACAAACTTACCTTTGATATCCCCTGAAACTGGGCCCCTACATGATCTGCTTATCTGAGCCCTGACATGAGGTCTGGATTTTGACTGGGCCATTGCAACTTTGATTTTCTTGTTTTTTTAGAAATTCTGCTGTAGATTTGCTGGTGTGTTTAGGATTATTGTCCTGTTGCATGACCCAATTTAGGCCAAGCTTTAGCTGTCGGACAGATGGCCTCTCATTTGAGTTCATGGTCGACTCAATCACTGACAAGTTTCCCATGTCCTGTGGCTGCAAAACAAGCCTTAAATCATTACCCCTCCACCACAGCTGTGTTTGGTTTTTGCCAAATGTGGCATTGTGCCTTATGGTCAAACATCTTCACTTGAAATGGCTTGGAAATGGCCTTATGACTAGACTTGTGCATTCATATTGGGACGAACATGAAAACAAACACAAAGGTTGCGTTTTCGTTGTTCAGCCCGAATACCGAACATACGAACATGGCGGCAGCAAAACGTAGATGAAGACACACTGTAACGGACCGGGCAGGGTAGTGGGAGATCCGCAATGCAGAACCTGGACACGAGCCAGAGCAGGCGAGCACACAGGAGTGTAGTCACAAACAAAGCCGAGGTCAAGGATTGGAGAAATCAAGATCAACGTGAGACGAAGCCGAAGTCAGTACTGAAGCAAGCAGGACAATCGTGAAGTGAAGCTGGGGTCTAGGATTGGAGAAATCAGGATCAACGGGAGACGAAGCCAAACTCAGAATCAGAACAACACAGAACCGCATAAGGAGCCCAGAGCAGAAGATAAGAATCTCTTTGACAGGCAATCCATGGACAGCTAAAGCGCCTTTAAATATCCCAGGCAGATAACCACAACTCCAGCTACTTGCAGGAAAAAACAGGTACTGTTCCTTTAAATCGTGGATTGTACATGTGCAGTAGTTGCTGGTCGGCCATCTTTGACTTTGACACAGTGACTTGAGGCTCTAGTGCGGCGGCGGGACACTGCTATGGCCGTAGTAGTTACAGGCCGGGTGGTTACACACACAACACGAAGAATCTCCGTGTTTGTCTTTATCTACTAATCTCCCTGGTCCCTTCCTCATCTAGCCTACCTTATCTATGTAGCATCACAGTGGTTAACGGAAGCAGAAATCCGTAGGTTCACTGTCAGGGGTTAAAGGGCCATGCGAACGACTCTATTGGTCGCCTGCAGGGGCCTCCTCTGGCATCAACCAATTCGTTGATGCCAGAGGAGGCCCCTGTAGGCGGCCAATAGGCTCACTCGCATGTCTTTTTTAACTCCTGACGGCGAACCTACGGATTTCCGCAATGCTGCGTAGATAACGGGAGCGGAAATCTGTAGGTTAGCTGTCAGGAGTTAAACTTGGAGCGGGGAGACAGGCCAAGTTCCCCGTCAGGAGTTAAAGGGCCGTGCAAGTGACTCTATTGGTTAAAAGTCTACATGAACAACCAATAATGTCACTTGTACGGACCTTTAACTGTTGGAACAGGGCGACCAGTGGTCTCTCCTGGCCAAGTTGCATCAAGATTTTAAAAGTCTGTACGAGCAACTCTATTGGTCGCCAGCATGGGGCCATTAACCAATGAAGTACAGGTGACCAATACAGTTGCTCGTACGGACATTTAAAATCCTGGCACCAAAGCTGCTGCGTAGTCTGTACTGCATTAACCCTGTATTAACCCCTTCTAAAAAAAACACACCAAAAAAACTAAGAAAAAAACTAAGAAAAAAAACGAACGCGAAGAATGTACATGAATATTCACCCAAACGGAACACAGGAACGGGGAAATATTCATGAAGATTTTTCCCCTCACGAAGAAGAACTTGCTGATGATCAATTAATCGCTGGCATTTTATTAACAGCACCTGTTTGTGACTTAACATCTTAGTTCTTATGGATGTAGTAAGGGTGTAATACATCATGTGTTGTTGTTCAACTGAGGTTGTATTTATCTATTTTAGAATAGCATCAAACAGATAATTGCTATTATGTCCTGTAAAACCATAGAATTCAAGAGGATGTACTTTCTTTTTCACACCACAGTTTGTATATATATATATATATATATATATATATATATATACCATATTGTCCTGAATATAGGCCGTCCTTTTTTCCGGGCAGGTGTTCTTTTTTCCTTTTCATTTAGCCCTGCTGCGGGGGCAACCGGCAGGGTTAGGATCCAGATCCCCCACAGCGATGCAGGCGGTCCTCCGCTGCCAGCACTTCCGCCGAGGCTTCTATGACGGAGAAGCCACGGCGGAAGAGGCGAGCAGAGGCAGAGGTTGTCTATCGCATCGCGCAGACATCCACCGGCTGCCCCCGCTAGACATCAGGGAGTCTGGGGATGCATTGGTAAACCTGGTGGGGGGGCAGAGTGGCATTTTCATAAAGCATATCTGGGGGTAGATTGGCATATGAGAGAGACATAAAGCATCTCTGGGGAGCAGAGTGGCAAATCAGGGTGGCAGAGGGGCTCATCTATAAGTAAGGTGCATTATAATTTAAGGGGGAACCTTAAAATGGCTATTGGTTTTCCAAATTTCTGTTTGTATATAACCTATGCTGACTAACCGCGTAATAGATACCAAAAATGTTAAAATACATGTATTAGTGTTCATTAGATAAAATGCTGCTTAACCATTACACTAATGTGTATTTTTTCTTAAAAAATATTTTGTTCTTTAAAATAGCACCAAACATTAAGGGTACAGCCTATAATCGAACCAATACGGTATATATATATATATATATATATATATATATATATATATATATATATGTATATATATATATATATATATATATATATATATATATATATATATATATATATACACACACATAGTTACATTAAATGTTTTTTCTAACACCAAGGGTAATTCAGCGTGGAATAACAATAATACCTCAGATTCAAATTTTATGAGCTAATAGTAATTTCATTATTTTATCCAGTCTCTTTTGGAAGTCTGATTTTACCATAAGCCTAGAAAATTAATGCTTCAAATGAACAATAATTCAAAATTGCAATATATTACAATGCATATTACTAGGTTTCTTTGAAGCTGCCATACCAGACGTAATAAGCAATGCATTCATTGTTTTCATCAAGAATGTGCTCATACAATTCAGTCTAAAATCTTTGATATACCTTTCTAAGTGACCTTGTTTTCTCGTTTTTATTCTCCTTGATCTTTATTGGCTTTACTAACTTTAACATCCACGTATACCTTTAATCCATTTGATTGTATTGAGCTTGTATTAGGTATGTGATAACTTGGCACTAAGAAGGATTTTAGACTTTAATCTAGTATAAGGGATTTAAAAAATAACTGTGATTGTAGCCATAAGCAACACATGACTCAATAGATTGAAGGACAAATACAATTGAATAATCCAGAAATAAATCCATTCTCATTATCAATGTTTTATTTTTTAAACAATATTTTTAGTATTTAATCATTTAAGTCTCCACAGTCTGCCGCTCTGTCTCAAGAAGAAACCTCTGGGGTCTCGAAAGGTTAGGTAACATTGTATCTTTTTCTATGTTGGCCCTGGTTTTTAACCTGAGAATTTGTAACGGTTGAGCAGTTTGGGTAGGGGTAACTATCCATAAACATCGAAGTAATCCCTCAAATATTTCTTTCTTGATATTTGATTACCATGAAAATGTAAAAGTCATCCTACTTAACTTTCTATGTGGCACACAATAAACACAAATCTGACTGTAACAAAATATATCTATGGTAAAAAGAACCATTGTACGAACACACTGAAACATCTATGTGTGGTATTTCAATGTCACAAGAGACACCCAAATTAGACAAATAGTGGTTTATTCACTTAACCATCTGCCCATTTTCCTGATGTTAAGGCTCATACCTTAATTAGTCCTTGGTCTCATCTTAGACTCAGGATATTTTTATACTTATCATCTGCATGTTTTATTCCCCCTCTTTTTATTAGCCTCTACTACTTCATACTCACTGCTGCAGTCAGTCCTCCACTGTACATCTTCTTCCTCTTCGGCAATGGAGTATGGTTCCCATCCCTGTTCCCTTGCACAACTGATGCTGGGTTCTCAGAAGGCCCAGCTGTGCAGGAGAGACGTCATCAGAAGGCGCCAAATTCAGAAATAAAAGCCAGCTGCTCAGTCTATGCTATGCTTAGCTGTTACCTCGTCTTCCTGATAACTTCCTTGATGTGTTTTTCTACCGTGACCTTTCATGTGTTAAAGTAACAGAACCAAGAAAGTCAGTTGGGTAAAAGGCATTTAAAAAGTATAGAGGGGAAAGGGGAGTAAAGAGACAAAGTGGTAGTTGAATAAACTAGTATGGTCCATAAGAAGTTATAGTGACATGCTTGAAAAAGAATTTGAGGTATCCAGTTGAGAATGAAAACGTTACAACAAGAATGACTATGTAAGAAGAGAACAGATAGGATAAAGGAGACAAGATGTTGGATGAATGAAAAGAAGAAGAGCAAGAACTGACCATACAGTGACCAGAGGCAAGAGGTAAAGTCCAGAGAGGGCTTTTTTAAGATGGAAGTTATAGTGGCATGCTTGAAGCAGGATAGGAAGGATCTAGTTGAGAAAAAGAGAATGAAGAGTGAGGTAAGATAAGAAGGGATATGATTAAAGAGAGAAGAGGTTAGGCAAGAGGAAGGAAAAAGCACAAAAAAGTCCCATTCAGTGACTAGAGGTAACTGGTTTAACGTAGATGAAGGGGAGTCAAATGTATGGTAAAAAGCAGAGTCAATGGGTGCAGAGACATTACTAATTGTATCAATTAGAGGCTGAATGTCAAGTGGAATGGGTGGCCATGAGTATGCGTAGTAGTGAACTGAAATTACCAAAGGCACATAGTATTGTGAGACAAAGGGAAGATAAGATAGTCTCGAGTTATATGAATGTTACATGGATTTATAGCAAAGGAAGCGTGTTGAGCAAAGTCTAGCACAAAAGTCTACGATGTGTCCTACCCTGTGAATATGAGAGTTACTATATTGTATGAGACCAAAGGAAGTGTTAATAGAAATTTAGAGGCCATGTTAATGTTACCAAGGATGAGAAAGGGGTCATCAGAGGAAAGGCAGAGGACATGCAGAACAATGATCTAAAAGGAGATGGTATAAAATACAAATGGGTAATAATAAGGGATTGCATAGCTAGGTAGCAGGAACTTAAAGTGATCAGAGAGAACAGTTTAAGAGAAGGGGAGAATGAAGGGACCAATATAAATATAGTGTACACATATTCCAAAACAGTGAGAAATTACGCTCAGTGCAATCTAATTTATATATCACAGGATTAGAAAATCTTGTGAAGATATCTTAACCCCTTAATGACAAAGCCTGTACATGTACGGGCTCAAAGTGCACTGTTTTCAATGGGTTTAGGGACCACCCATTGTCCTTAAGGGGTTAAAAATTAAAAAGACAAAAACAATAGTGCAATACAGTACACTTAAACTATCCCTCCCGAATGGTGGTTGTACTCAAGAAGGAGAAGATACTATATGGTTCTTAAGGTATATACTCGAGATATACCTGAGGTCGAAGCCCTGAACGGGTGAAACACATTGCATACTGCACTGCAGCATACTTTATATTTGTCTCAATTTTTATTTTGGTTTGTGAACTTTCTGTTTTATCTGGATGTATAGCAAAATAAATGGAAGATTTCGAATTGTAATTACCATAAGTCCTCTTTTCTCTGATGAGTGGTCACCGTATACTTGGATGTCCATGAGGTCCTTTTCTTTTTTTGCCATCTTTTATTATTTATTTTTATAGGAATTTAGATGATATTATTAAAAAAAGGTATCTAAAGTAAGCCCTAACTTGTTCTGGAAAAAAAACAAAAAACAATATATAACGTATGTGGGTAAACACAACAGAGAGACGAAAATTACAGCCTAACACCTAGCACTGCAAAAGTGTTAAAACAGCCTTGGTCACAAAGGGTACAATAAGAATATAATAGCCCGGTCCTTAAGGGGATAAAGTAGGGGAGAGAGGCAATTTCCTTGTGCTTCCACGGCAAGGAGAGGCTTAGAAAGAAACATATATGAGCCAAGTGAAGCATTAGCTCCCTGGACCTGTGTATGAGTTTCTGGAGGAGGTTTTCTAGAGCCTGTCTTAGCTGGGAATATGAAGGCTGCTTAGCCAGGGCCAGAAAATTATAAGACAGAGAGAGCTCCAATTAAGAACTCCATTTTTTTTTTAATTATTTGTTTGTAAATAAAAATCATAATTTGCCAGAAGAATGATGTTCCTACATGGTGCCCCCATCTTAAAAGAGTTTTGTCACAGTGCATTATTAAGATAGGCATAAGGCATACATGGAAGATTTGATTATTGAGTTCTAGCTATCCTTCTGACATTCTCAGTTCCTTCAGAAGACAGACAATTGTAATAATTAGGCATATCAGGTCTTAATATATCAGTAATTAGGAACTCCCAGTTTGCGCAAACCACATCCACCTTGACATTGCATCTTCCTTGATATTATTTGAACAGTAGCCTGACATCAGTGTAAAATCATATAAGGGATGTGAAATTTAGTGTTAACAGTGTAACAATATGTGTAACTTTCAATGACATTCTATTACACATGTCCTCTTTTGAATAACTGTTCTGTAATTATTCAGTTTGTGCTTTTCAAATTCTCTTTTGCATATCCATATAATGTAACATTTATACAGCAGTGACTAAGCCCCTATTCTGAGTAGCATTCTCTTTAGGACTCCATTTGCTTTTGATTTAGTTAAGTACTCGGTATGCTTACCCAGAGAACACTTTTGTGTATTTTGCCAAGGATAAACTACCCTAGCAATTGCAGTACAAATACTTTCTAAAATCCCAACGCACAATATGCAATCGACACCTTATTTGATATGTAACACGCTTCTTCGTAAAAAGGGAAGGCTATTCTATGTTAGATTAGATACCATTACCTTATGTAAGACAGGTTTTTAGAAAATCTTTTTTGAAAATCTTGAACCTTGAATGAAATGTTGGTTTAGAGCTTTCAGCACATGATTAGAAGCATCTGAAAACATTGATTTTTTGGAGCCTTGTGTCTAATGGTACATCCATGATACATAAGCCACGAAGACTAGATAAATTAGTAACTAAGCCCAAAAAAACACATTCACTATTTGTTTTAAAGACATATTAAATAGGTATTTGGCACATTTTATTTGGTTATTTGCATTAATAACATTTTAATTTATGTGTGCTGTGTATCCGGAAAAAATACATCAGAATGCATTTTCATTTTCTAATTTTCTCAAAGTATAATGTTAGATATACTAAACTTAGAGAGGTTGAAAAAATGACCTATACAAGATATCTCTAATTACACTGATCTAGATGAAGACAAAAACAAAAACTTTAATAAAGATGCCTTCCTGGCCCACAAAAACAGTCAGAATACACCAAAAGCTATAGATAAAAAGAGACTAAATAAGCAAAATAATATTTTATCAATACATGAAACACACAGAGAATATAATTATTCCAAGCTGTAAACATAGAATATGTTTAAGTACAAGTAAATATCCACAACAGTTAAAAAAAAACAGAAGAAAAAAGAACAGTAGTGCAACAACATTTGAATATAAAAACATATATCTATATATATGGATAGATAGATATTTATATAATTTATTAGGACATCACAAGTTAGATGCATTTTAAAATGCATAAAGTGTAGTGCATAGGACAAAAACGCTTGAAAGATTTATGGATCTCATCCCCCCTCCTGCATGATGGAATAAGCAGGCTGTCGACCTCTTGATCTGTATGTGTGTCTAAATTTGCTGAATCCACACAAGCTGAACACTTAGAGGGGTAGTATGATCCACCATAAGCTAACCGGGGAACGAAGATAAAATTATATGAACCATCCCTATGCGTTTTGTCTACGTGCTAGACTTCATCAGGGACTTATGCTAATGCAGACATACAAACTTTCTATAAGCACACCAGACAATCAAATCTAAAACAAAATTAATGAACATAGTGCACTTATGTAGATGAAAATGTAAAATGGAAGAGCAATCAGCATTGGGACTATACAACCACATAAAGTGTCACTCTTCCTATCTCATTGGTCAGTCTACATATAGCACAATATACAAAACATGAATTGATTGAAGTATCTTTCTTAAATAAAGAGAGACAGTTAGCGGCAACTATGTTGTGTATATCATAGGCATGCTATTGTTTAAAAGTAAACTAGAAGTAACGAAAAAAATAACTTGATTTATACATGAAAATTATATAATCACTCTATTTTCTATTTTAAATGTATTTCCTAAATGTTAGTTTTCCTCAAGAAATCCAAATCTTTACTACAATCTCTATTAATCCTTGTGAATTGCTCTTGTGGGACCCCTTTTAATCTTTATGGGTGATGGCAACTACTTCTATTTATCAAGTTATTGCCATCTGTTGGCTTAAAAAAGTTTTGGTATTGACCTTATTCTCCAGATCCACACAAAGGGTTAAATCTAAAAAAATCACCATATTATCTCCATTAGCACAAACATCAAATTAAATGAATTGTTACTTATATATATATATAGTAAAAGCTTCCAATTGACCCTGTGAACTGTTCCAGATAACCAAGACATCATCTATATAGCATCAATGTAGGACCAAGTTCACCACCCAGTCATGTGCAATCCACACATATTGGGACTCCCACTTTCTCATGTAGATGTTGGCATAATTGTTAGTTAAATAAAAACTAATTCTGGAGTAATACAAAAGAAATTCCCTGTACCAAAAATTCAAGAAGTATGTCCATGGTTGTATCTCTGGATAATATTACCAACTGCTTGTATTCCTAGATCATGTTTTATGACCGTTTTATAATGGAGATATATCAAACATAGCTCACCTAAACCCTCATTTGCCACTTTATGGTTTTTTCAATAAATATCTTTAATTTCCAATTAAATTGATTGGAATCAAACAGTTGTACCATTGTGTAAGTAGTGTCATGAAAAAAATATTAGATCTTTTAACAGCCAGACTCTATTTATTCTCATGTTTGTCTTTTGACATATGCATCTATTAAAAATGGAATGTACTATGTTTTTTTTCTCTTCTAAAATATGGTAAAATATTTTCTACATATGACTGTACACAATGTTCAAAGTGCAGCATAATTTTGTAGCACTGCCAGTCATTTTGTAATGTTAAGATTTCATATGTAATGAAATAACGAAGACAAACATACAGGCTCCCTGCTTTTTCCCAATCTAACTGTATATCACTGGCAGACATGATCAATTTAACTTATGTCCAACCACACAACCTAGTTAAGTATATTCGACCGGCCACCAAGTGAATTTTAGGACAAATAGTCACACATAATACCTTTGTTTTAAACACAAATGATATCGTATAATTTCAACCTCAATCAGAAGTGTTTACTTACTAAGCTTAGGTTAACTGTTATTTGATAAAGGTCAAGTGAAAATGCTTTGGTGCATTTGTCCCATTGTCACGGTCCTTAATGCAAGCTTAATTAAAATACACAGCCATGGCGTGAACAGGATTACTTCTAAATAACTCCGCAGAAAATTAAGTCTCCCTGAAAATGACTAATGCTTGTAGGTTTCATGTAGTTAAAATACTCTGATTTCAGTTTGTCCTCTGTAGAAAATAAGTAAAAAAATAATTATTAATGGGTTGGAAAAAAATGACTGCATTTAATCCTAAAATAGATTTTTTTTCTTGCATACATTTGCTTCAACTCTGCAAACAGCACGACAAAACAATGCAGACAGGGTTTCTCTGTCTATCTATGTACCTATTTACCTGATAGAAAAGTCTACTAATATATACACACAGAGACATGGCCATACATCATTTATGCATACCTGCAAATATAGGGTTTGTATGTGATCTATACATGCAAGTGCTGTTTATATGTGTTTGATCTATAATTCACAGGGAGGAAGGAGAGGAGAGCTATGGCTTAGTGAATAAGGGACAAAGGGACTGGGAATGATTTCAGGGGAGAGGACCTCTCAAAGTCATGATCAGGGTGAGAAGAGGGGAAAGACTGCACTGACTTTCAAAGTCTTCCCCTAATCTACAGTCAGTGTGGCAATTTTTGGTGTGGTAGCGGAGGGACTAATTGCATGCTAGGGAGCATGGAGCAGGGTCCAAGGAAATGCTTTCTGGGGTCCAATTTTTTCAATATTTAAAAAAATGTTGTTGTTACAGCAGATTAGCTGTCTTTACCTTGTATTTAATGTATATTATTGTCTCCATTGTTTCCAGTTATATATAACTGTACTTGTTTGCACTTGCACATGAACTATCTTTAATGAAAGCTAGTTGTTTGTTACAAGATTTTCTTTCTTCCTTTTTTGGGGGGATGGGGGAGCCAGAGGAGTAGTCTGCACAGGGCGCCAGAACACTTAAGGTCGACTCTGCACAGAGAGAGTGCCTGTCCTATAATTTGCTTATGGTTTGTCTTCTGTTTTGACTCCTGTGTGAATTTTTTCAGATCATGTAGAATAAGAATATTGAAGTCTAGCTGGTATCAAAATAGTCTGTGCAACATAAATTAATACAAACTATATACTGAAACTGTAAAATGAAACAGGTGTAGCCAAATCCTATTTGCATCAGATTTAGTGAGTGCTAACTAATATTGATTCTTATAGAAAGAAAAAGAAATGGGCTACATTTAATGCTAAGAATAAATACATAACAAGTAACTGAATAGCAATCCTCATATAGACTGTAATATTAAAAGTGCTAGAACAGAGGTATATTGTTCCAGATTTATTGACGGAAACTCATTTCTGCCATTGCAAACTAGGTAGAGTTCAATGACATATGATAAATTTACCTTAGGAGTGTTAATGTGCATCAAAATACTTGCTACTATTGTCAGAAAAAAAGTGACTATGTCTCAGTGCCTCACTGTGCATTTAGCAGCAACTAATGAAGTGTTTTTTTCCCGCATATACACAAAAATATAACAAAATAAACAAAATGCACTGAATATGCATTTAGGTGCAATAAATCTAAAACACATTTATTTTGATGCCTCTTGTATAAGGACATTCAGTAATATGAAGAAAACAAAGAAAAAAGTAGAGTAAAATTATCACAGTTAAATAGTATTGGTTGTGCTTTAGCTATGCACTCACATAAAAATTGCTCTAATAGGTGGAACCAAGTCCTGGTAAGAGGAACAAAAAATGGTTTTGAACATGTTAATTAATAAGAGATTCAAAATCATACTCTGATGTCTGAAATGTCTAAAATCTAAAGCAGAAAAATATGGAAACCTGCATTTCAGACATATTTGTTGTCACAGTATGAGCTAATTAAAAAATTATTCAATTTCACTAAAATGTCTTAATACAACAGAATTTAGACAATATACAGACACATTTCAACACATGGACAAAAAAAATCTCCCAAGGTCAGGCAGTGTATGAACATGTCTGGGCATAGTGAGACAATTTCAGTTCATTCACGTTCTCAATTGAGAAACCTTCCAAGCATAAACCATCAACTTATTTGTCAGTTAAGTCCTCAGTATTCATTTATTTCATCATTTTTTTCACTTTAAGCTTGATGATATATATATATATATATATATATATATATATATATACACACATTTCACAGTTTAGTATTTTATTCACAGTTTTATTCACAGTTTAGTATTTTAGACAAAGAAATGAATTTGCTCCAAAGAGATATAATGTAATTTAACACAGTAACTCACAGTGTAAGCAATTTTTAGGGAAGAAACAAACAGGGAAATGGTGTGCTGACCCACAATGATACAAACCTCAAAAATAAATTACCGGTATTTGAATCTTCTTGTGATATACCTAAAGGTAATAACAATAATAGTGTACACTGTGTTGAACCAAAACCATAAGTCTATATGTATAGCTCACTAACATTTCTATGAGCAGATACTCCTCAGTATATCCATCATATGGGAAACCCAGAAGGGTGACTTTATACTCCATGGGTGGTGTTCCACAAAACCCATAGAAGAACCAAAGAGTGGAAGAGATTATCAGTATAGCATATCTCATAAAAAGTATAAAATACAGTCCACAATCGTAATTAAATGTGCTCTCTTCTTCCCACAATGCATTTTGCTTCCTCAGAAGCTTTCTTATTGAGAAACTATTATTGATTATAATTTTTGTATGTTATTACTATTGGGTACATCACAAGAAGATTCATCATAGGTGTGGGTCAGCGCACCATTTCACTGTTTGTTTTTGTCTGTGGGTATTGGTTCTAGTTGTGGGACACAAGGAGACCTGGAACTGCTTTCCATACACTAGAGGCACAGTCTACTTTTTAAATTTACTTTTAGGGAAGGACTGACAATACTTTTAAAGGAAAATTGCAAAAAAGATTTCATGGATTTGTTTGGATTTATTTCTACAACAGAGACAACTTTCCAATGTTTGCTAAGTGCATGTGTAATATGTGATCTCTGAAGGATGTGTATAGTGTATGCATATTTTTGTGTAGCATAAGTTTAGGCTACAAAGCATGCACATGCTCCTGAACCTTTTTCACAGCTATGATTTAGTGTCTTCTGTATTCTTTTTATTCTGTATTTATGATGTTTTTGCTTTTGTATTTTTATTTAAATAATTTAAAAAAAAAGTATTTAAGTATAGACAAAATTTGAAATGCGCAGACTTTTCAACCAAATTTTTGTTGAACTTTATAAAACATTAAACGTCTCACAAAATGTCATGTGTCAAGGTAGTCAGTCATTTAAAAAAAATTTAATAAGAAGCGCAGACTCCTACCGCATATATCTATAAAAAATCCATCAAACATTTAATTTATTGTAGAAGTATATTTCCACTTGTCAGGTTAAACAAGTGACACATTGTCTCAATGTTAATGATGTCTTGGCACATCAAACAAACACATTGTCTTAGATGTTCCAGTTTCCTATCAAAGCTAGAGTCTTGGTTTTATCAAGATGCCATTCATGTTGTCAATTCTGTATTGAATGTGACGGGGTTGAGTGATACTGCCACTACTGATTGCATGTTGCCTCCCTTATTTCACACTGAACTGCACTTTGCATTGAAGTTCCTTTTTAGAAAATAAGTTATGATCTAGTATGTTAAACAAAAGGGTTTTATTTTTTTGACGTTTTTCCTTTTAAAATCTGATCTCATTAGTTTTAATTGTGCATGGGGTATAAGAACAAATTGTATGTCTGGATAGACTGGAACCTACTCTAAACTGTTCTTTCTATTTAAAGAAAACAATCTACAGTAGGTAGTACATTAAAATGTAAGTATGAATAATTAGATATAATCTTCTACTAGACATGTTTAGTCGAAATACAGTCCCATTACCTCTGAATATTATTTTTCTTAGTTTTAAGGCTCGGCTGAGGAGTAAAAAGTAAAATATAGAAACAGAATTTGACTGCAGAAAAGAAACCTGTGTCGAGACTAGTATGCATATTTTTCCTGCTGTAAAATCTTGATCCTAATTTGATAATTGGCCTTGTCTAATGTTCAGAATAGCCTTGTGTTTATGCTTGGATTCTTTCTTTGCATTAACCTCTACCACTTTTGCTGTTCCACTTATGTACCACTCTCTCAAATGGGTCTGTTCACGAAACTCCAAGTGCTAGCCACAGTTGGCTAAAAATGCAAGTTTTCAAGCTGCAAACTCACTAAAGTTAGACATAAGTTCACCTAAAAAATATTTTAGAGAATAAAAAAACAAAAGTGTCCCCATGACCCTCTATTAACTAGGTTACATTCCCCAATTATGCCCCTTTTATCCCCATCCCCTGCTGCCCTAACCCAATTAAACTAAAATTATGAGCCCTTCTCTCATCATATCCCAAATTCATACAATAGTCTTCTAGCTGGCATATGTCTCAAACTTTTCTTCCAGTGACCCCTCAATTCTGCTGCCAGAGAACACTCTTATACGTGAAGTGTTTAACTATACGTATATAAACAACAAGACATTTTGAAAGGCCAATGCTAAATTAGGAAAGCTTTAGACCAAAATGTAAAGAGCATCTGGAGAGCAGGTAGTCCTTTATCTGCTCTTGCTAAACTCAGATCCCCTCTACACCATGATGTGACATTGAATATCTGAAAAGAGCAAGGATTACATTATTTATGTATTTAAATTAAAGAAACAAGATTATATACATCCAAAATCGCAGATGGCTTTAAATGTAAGTTGAAATGGAATCTAGTGTCTTACTGATTGGATTATATACTATTCCACATGCTGATATACATCTGTCTTAGGCAGTTTCATTAAACTATTGTATTGCTCAGTTCAAGATAAGTGACCGGTTTATAAAATAAATAAATAATTTTTATTTCACAATATGGTGATATCTAAGCTTAAACTGACTACTTTACAGATCGCATTCAATAAAAAATTTGGTTTATGCATGTTTACAGCAATTCAAAAACCACATACATCAAAATATCAAAAAATCTCAAAGCTTAATATCTAATTATGGCTACGTTCTAAACATTATGTAATGTAATTCATGTATGTTTTGCAAGAATTTTTTGTATATGAAAAAGATGAAAGATAGCCATGATGTAATCTTTAAACTACTATAATAATTTATTATGACTGATGATTTCTTTGTATACCGGCATGATGCCATCATAACAGATGTGCATGAATGTAGACCATCAAAAGGCCATGCATAAACATCTAACACATTTGTTAAGGGCAGAAATCTATGCCAAGAATATCAGCTGAAAAAAAACACAATTATGTGGTCTTAGGAGGTACTCAGTATTACAAAAATAGTGATGTAAACATTTTACATGTCCCCGATATTTGCACATAGTTTACATGAACAATATTCAATGTTTCAAAACAATTTTACTGTTTATTATTCTTTACTGCTGTACAATGGGTAAACAGGATAAAATAAGTTAAGAGGTTAAATATTCACCCACCCTAACACATGCATTTCATCTCCTCTTTAAACCATTTCTGCACTCTCTCAGGATGCTTATACGTGGACATGAGGCGAGGTTGTATTACATTATGTGTGATCCCATGGCCAGTAATAGATCTCTATGGCAGCCAGCATGTAGAAAAGGCTTCCAGACCTGCAGCTATTGGATACTTTTCAGTATCCTGGCAGGCAAGACCAGCCATGAACTGAAAATTGAATTAGAGTATGAATGAAAATCCAGAATTCAAAAAAACTTATCAAATTGAAATTAGTGATCATATGTGAATGTGTCTTTAGACCTCTTCCAGGGCAGTTATCTTCGCAACTATTCTACTGAGTGTTGGTATATGATGTCATATTTGAGTGCTCCATTTACAAGGACATGTAGATACAAAGCAACAGATGCTGCATCAGCTTAGCACAGATCTCAGTGATGTAAGTGGTATTAGGGTATCTCCCTTGTAACTAGCCCCTTGAGCAGGACACAACAGGCAAACGTCCCTTGTTTTGAGGCTGAGAGGCTTCTATCCCTCAGACCTCCCATCCCAATAAGCCTAGGTCAGAATATGCCATTGATAATAATAATACTTGTTCAGCTACAATTGTGAAATGCCGGGAATTGCACTTGCCCCCTAATACAATACTGGACAGAAAATTCTAATTATTTTACGAAAAGTGATGGTGACATTAATGTAGAACATCTTTTAATGATAATTCTTTGTTCAATGGCAAATGGAAGATATTTAAACATGTTACATGTAAGCAAATGCTTATCACAAAATGAAAGCTCTTGGTACTTTTTTAGACTAACAATTAGCCAAGTACAGGCATGGTGTGATCTGATTATGTTATAGTTTAGGTCCCTTTCAGGGACAGCTTAGATTAATCTTGTCATGTCTTACCACCTGTGAAAGACAACTCTTAAAATCTGGCAGTTGGTGACTGATTAGGGAATAGTGATCTGATAAAAATTAATAGTGGAAAATGTGAGTTTAATAAGGAGACATGGTTCAATTAAAATAAGAATATAAAATGACCGCTCTAAAATCTGTGAGGCTTTATTTTTGGACTCAATTCACAGTCTAAAGTGTCTACTTTATTAAAGAAATTATTTAATACATTACCAAACTAAAACTATTATGCAATCATCAATACATTTATTATACCTTGATAGTATATATATATATATATATATATATATATATATATAGCTTGGGATAGCAGTCCAGTAGTGTAAATTGGAAAAAAAGAGTACTGCAATATAAGACTAAACAAGTTTTTGAATGTATCAACCTCCCTTTATCAATTTAAAAGCAATACTAAACCCAAAACATCTAAGTAAGACATGACCACTTAGGCCCAAAGTTTTAATTCCCAACCCCTTTATCCACCCACAATAAATAAAGACAGGAGCAATCAATGTGAGTAAGGACATTGGCCACAACTTTATTAACGCCCATGGCAGTACAGAGTATAGCATAATAACATGGCACACTAACCTATAACAACCTGCCAGCTAGTGGACATAAGTCCAACAGGCAGTTCCAAAACCATTAACACATTAAGTTCTTTCCCAGCAGGTGCCATCAGCCACCTGCTGGGCCTGCCTTCCCAAACCCATATGGGCACTGCATCCAGGTACCACCACTTCTCCGCTGACCAAGGTGAGGAATCTTCCACCACCGTGACTATATAAACATAAAAAACAGAATACCAAAAAACACCAACACATGCACAAGTCATTTAGAAATTAGCAACAGGGAGGAAGAGTGGGCAGTGCCTGTTCTTAAGCTCCAGACGGGAGGTAGGAGTCACACTTTCTTCACTTTTTAACACCTCTGCCCACAACAATGTTGCATCCATTAACCAATGGTTGATGGCTGACCTCCCTGAACATATGACGTGGGCCAGCAGTGTTATTCCCTCTTTCCTAAAGTCCAGATGGGCCCTTGAAGGCTTAGGTCCAGAGTCCTAATTCCCAACCCCTTTATCTACCCATAATAAATAACGACAGAAGCTATCAATGTGGTTAAGGATGTTGGCCACAGCTTAATTAACTCCCCATGCAAGTACCGACCATAACATAATAACATGACACACTAACCAATAACAACCCGCCAGCTGTTAGACCTAAGCCCAACAGAGCGTTCCAAAACCATTAACATCAGTTCTGACCCAGCAGATGCCATCAGATGCCTCCAGGGCCCATATTAGCACTGCATCAGGGTACCATCACATCTCCACTGGCCAAGGTGGAGAATCTTCCCCCTCCGCAGCACCCACGGCTTAAATGGCCTTGGGGCTTTGTTCGTGTTTGCAGGTGTATGGTTTGATGTGGTAAATTGCAATGGCCAGCTTCAAAGATGTCCCAAATGGCACATAAGGGAAAAATTACCAGATTTAAGAAAAAAATTATTTTGAAATACACTACTTGTAATTATTGCCCTATAACTTGAAAAAAAACCCAAAAAACATTCAGTGTTTCAAATGCTAGTAGAATCTATTTAGTAGGCTTTTTCCAAGTAAAAGTCAGAAAAAGTAATTTTTTTCTAAATTTTTCACCATATTTTATACTTTTTTTATACTAAATTATATGATGCAATCAACATAATGATATCTTAAGAAAGCCCTTCTTTTCCTGAAAAAAATAATTGAACTTGATTGAAATGTTAAATCAGCCATTGTCACAAAGTGGTTAAGGATACTGTTTGTTTCTATAAACCAGATTAGGGCCCATTTGACCCTTATCTGCAAAGATTCCAGTTCAAATTATTTTCCACTCATCATTTCTCTATTTCTATACATTTAAATGTTGGAGGCTCCATATGATTCCTTCACCTTTTATTGTTCCATTAAAAACATATCTTAATGTCAGAGTAAGCTATTCAAACTGAATTTGTGCTGAAACCAAATACATTGCCATGGATATGCTACACAGACCATTACATTTGGCTTAATCAAACTGTTTATGTACAACGTGGAAAAATACCTCTCCAAATAGAGAAAAAAAAGACAAAACTGGCTTTGCTATACAGTTACCAACAGTCACTGGCTACAATGGTAGCCAATAACAGGTTTATCACTGCTGGTAGAAGGTACAGCTACACCTGTTATCCCCTATTAATTTTGACTAAACATTTGACAGGTAGGTATTATTATTACTATTGTGAATTGCACTGTTTGATTTTTTGGTTATGATTTACTGTGATTTGGGCAATATTTATTCTTATGCTGCATTGGCCATAGTTCTAGCACAACAATCTATCCCTATTCTGACGGTACATCCCACTGTATTATCTTCTTGTGGGAGGAAATAAGGCCTAGTTATTGCCTAAAATGAGCGATGTAAAAGTAACTATGTCTGCTTCTTTAGAACCATACATACTTCTTTTTTTATTTTATTAAGCATGCTCCTTTGCATTTTAAAATTTTAAAATCCCAAGGACCACTCGGTGGCCAAAACCAGCATCCTAGGGTATTTTATAGACAATGGAGATAATATGTGTTGATTTAACAAAAAAATTGTAATTAGCTATTCAGTGGTTTATATTCAACAAAAAATGTTGTTTAAACTGAAATTCAAATACTGTATAGAATACTGTTTCTACTACTGAATGCATGTCATAACCTAGATATATACATCCCTTTAAACTTTGCCACATAACATATGTATCACCAAAATTATCTTAAAAATATCACTTTCAGAGTTGCTGTTAGCAAGAACCAAGACTATGAACTTTTTCATGTGTATGGGTTTAAGCAAATGTAGTGGCAGCTATAGAAGTTGGTGTCCTATGAATCATATTTTTGTGACTCCTCTGTTCTATTTTCTATATCCTTTGTAAGAAAGGTAAACATATTAGCAAGTGAATGTATTGACATACCAAAAATATTGTAAACAATATGAGTATTCTTTATTTTGGAGTTTAGTATTTAACTTCATAGCCACCAAACCTAAAAAAAACTAGAATTGTAAATACTTTCTTATAGGCTTTAGTCATAGATTAAATCATGCTTAAATAAAATAAAATTTTTAATGTTATATACAAATACATAAATAAATGGGAGAGAACAGCAAATGGTTCTAACAGGAGGTTAAATCAATGAGAGGAGGAAAGGAGACGTAGATCCTGCAATTAAACATATAATTTTATACAAAGAGGAAGTGGCTCCTTTTGGCCCAGGGGGCACATACAGCTATGTGCACCCTCCAGCCCCATGCCCTCCTCCGTTAACTAATACACACTAGCACACACACTAACTATAACACATGCACTGTAACACACTCACTTCTACTAAAACACCCTCACTCCGTCATACTCCATGTTGTCAATTAATCATCTGAAACCTGAAACCTTAGCCAATGCGCAACAAGTGCTCTTAAAAAAGCATACCTAAATTCATAATTTTTGCCTCACCAAATGGATGTCTCTTTACATGCTATTATTAGCAAACTATCTTTGTTTAATTTAATGAGAAAACATATCATTTAGATTTCTTTGATATACAGTGTAGCCTGTTGACCCTTTCCCCATTAAATAAAATCTTGAACGTAAAGTTGTGTTTTGTATCTACCTTTTTCTAGAAATGTTGAAATGCTCATACACACGTAATATTAAAATGGTAGAATAAACTGGACACATCCATCCAATATCCTCTGCAGGTCTTTAATTAGTATTGACATCTATTAAGCCTTAATGCAACCTAATCGGATGAAAGTGATAGGAGAAAGACAAGCGGAAGAAAATTTTAGATGGATAATTAAGTTGTTACACTTATAAAATCAATTAATTTGAGGCTGATAATTCCTTCTATGTGCTTAGCTAGTTGTCCTGTGTATCATTTCATATAAAAAAAATATGTTTTGACAGAAAATGTACACATGTAAAAAGACATGTTTCCATATCCAAATGTCAAATTTTAATGTTTCCTTACACTCAAATGCATTCTTCTTTATAGTGAATTTAGCATTTGTTTTGATGATTGGCCTCTGAAATAAGAAGTATTTTGGATACTCATATTTATTACACTGTCATGGTTCCTAAGCTGAGGACTAACTAGCAGCCTTTTTCTTATTTGTGTCAGGCTGACTCAGCTGTTGCTTAACGAGCTGCCTTCCTCACCTGACTGTTATCAGCCAAGCCCTTTCACGCTATTTTAGCAGCTAGGCCCATTTCCTCCTTGTCCGTGTGTTTGTTTCCTGCTACCAAGTGCACTCCATTATTCCTTTGTTCCTGTGTATTACCTGGCTTCGTATGACTATTCTCTTAGCTCCTGACTCCTGGTTTCTGTACCCTGACTTTGTTGACTTCCGTATTCCTGGCACGGTTCGTCTTATTGCGCTCTGGTTATTGACTCTGGCTTGTTATTTGGACTTCGCTTTTGGTTCACAATTCTGCTATTCTGCGTGGTAATTATGGTAAAAAAATAAAGATGTTTTGCATTTTACCTTTTTGTGTCTAACTGGTTGCTGGTTCCTTACATACACAGAATAGAACACAGAAGAAGCTTAAAGCATTTAATCGGGACATGAGCCACATTTGTTCTTTTGTGAGACAAGAACATTTACATAGTTTTTTTTTCATTGCCAGATTTAGGTGACAACCATATGAACAGTTTTCACTTTACCTAGGGAAACCTATATATTTGTTATTCAGGATAATTTAAGCTATTCATTGATATCTACAATAGTTTTGGCACACATAAAATCACATGATACAGTGGTAAATAACATACAGATAAACAAAAAAACATTATTATTCCCTCATTATTTCCCCATAATTTCCAAATCAAATATTAAAAGTAACAACACTTTTTTGTAAAATAGACTTCAACTCCCTTGTTGAATACCTAGGACTAAAACTACCTGTTTATGCAACAGATCCACACACATCTAGATTGCAGAAGAAGCATGTGTAGGTGCATAAGAAACAAAAAAATGGTTAGAAAATGTATAAGTATGCCAGCCTTTTTGCACTCCTTGTGAACCAGCTTCTGAGGGCTACACCGATTACCCTCAGCCAGAATGATCTCCACAGAAGCTCATGCGACATTTATTTTATTGCAAAAAAAAAAATAGCAAAAGCAGGCTTTATTTTACTATCACGACAGCCAGCTTATCCCCCTAATGGGGCAGCATGTTAGCACTTTTAGTTTTTTTTTTAACCTTTGTTCCCACAGTAGTAAGCAGGCTACTCCATGGGACCTTTTGTCACAAATTTAAAGCAGCTGCCAATGGCTGTCTATGACCCATCGGCAGCATTCTTATCTAAACTCAGAGAAATCAAGAGTGTTTAACAGTCTACATGTGGTTTTCCTCGTTAACAGTAGTCTTGTGTGAACTGTTAAACGTGTGAGACTTCCTCTGGGATCCGATAAGATGAGCAGACCAGCAGCCTCCCCTACAGATATGTTTCCTCTGTGATTGCTTATACAAAAAACCCCCAAACCGTTTTATCTCATGTTGTTCCAATATGCTTCATTTATCTGCAGACCTGAAAACTGCCATTGTTATCACTCATCTGATATATTGGGTGACTTTCCCTGTTAAAGAACCACACAGTTGATTCTAATGATTATGATGTCTTGCCTCTACAATGAAATCCTTCCCTCGTTTCATTAGCCAGGGTGTCAGGATGGGTGATTAAGACATCGTATTTACCACTCTCAGAATTAGAAGTAATCAACAGATTTGTGCATTCGGATTCGTACTTTATTTTTTAATGAAAATTGCCTGTCTCATGCATTCATACAAAACACTGATAATGAAGCAGGTCCGAGAAGAAACAAGTGAAAATGAATGGTAAAAGTGCCAAAATGTCATTAAGTATTGGCCATTTATTTAGCCACATTTACCCATTGCCGTAACAAGTCTTTTGGTGAGGTAAACCGAGAAGGAACTGTGTGTAGGAGGGTACATATCAATGACTGATAGGTAGACATAGCCAAAAAATGGGGGTATCTAATTGATGGTTATGGCTGTGATTGATGGGTCCAACAACCTGTGTGGGGTTTCGTTACTTATTTTGTTCTGCCCAATCAGCATTTAGAGACTGATAAGAGTCGAAGTGAGGCAGTCAGTGACAGTTAGCTTAGCAGAGGCTGAGATTGATGCTCTTTGCTCATCTACCATATTGCAAGTTAATTTAATAGATTAGTGCAGAAAATTTACTGGTGTGGTGTGGACTGGAGAAGCTGTTGTGTACTGTAGTGTATATCAGTCATATACATTTATACAGGAACTGCAGTAGACATCTTTTCCCTTATGTATTTTAGGGCTTTTTCACTTCAACTGAATAAATAAAAATATTTCTGACAGAATTAGGCATTTGACTGTGCTTGCACATAGTGTGTTTTAGTTGTTTATCAAATATACTCTTCCTGAGTAGAATTTAGTTGATTAAGACAGGTGCCCATGTATACTACCAGCCAAAATGTTTCTTTATTATCTTTATATCTTATCATATTCATTGATAAATATTGACAAGATCAGTCATTTTACTGTGCTGAGTACAGTGTGACTGTTTCCGTTATTTAATATTTAAAATCTGTTTCAGGAACAAAATATTTGGAAACATCTGAGAGAAGGATTTATTCCAGTTTTCATGGGTTGGATAGAGCTGACCGCAGGCATATACTAAAATGTATTCAGGTGACCCCGGTATAACAGTCCCAAGTAGGCAGAAGTATTCTTGCTCAGAGTCAGAAGTTGAACAATCACGAGAAGTAAGAACCAGCAGCAGTACTGTACATCCTCGATATTCTAGTGCTAAGGTGGGGTAGGGAGAGGATAGGTAGTGAGAAGGGGGGTAGGGAGAGGGTAGATAGTGAGAAGGGGGGGCGGGAAGAGGGTAGATAGTGAGAAGGGGGGTGGGGAGAGGGTAGATAGTGAGAAGGGATACAGAGAGGGTAGATAGTGACAAGGGGGGTAGGGAGAGGGTAGATAGTGACAAGGGGGATAGGGAGAGGGTAGATAGTGAGAAGGGGTATAGGGAGAGGGGCTGGATAGCCTGAGAAGGATGGGAGAGGGGGTAGATAGTGTGAGAATGGGTAGATTGTATTGGTGGTGGGGGGGGCCTTAACAGATTCTCGCACCGGGGCCCTGAGGCTTCTAGTTGGGCCCCTGGCTACTGCCACTCCCCTCTCAACATCCCTACTGCTGCTCATTTCTCACCTTCCTTACTTGTGGCTGATGTGTCTGCTTGCAAGTGCCTGCACTCTACTCTGCCCTGTCCCTTCGCTTCAACATTCTTCCTTCTATGGAATCAATTATTGTTCTTTTTTCTAATATAGGGGTTTCAGGCTGTCTGACAGTGTCTGGTTTATACCCTGCCCTGCCTCCTATACTGTGACTCAATATCCTTCCTTACTCAATCTCCAGCGCTGTGCAGGCGAGTCAAGTACAGTATATCCTAAAAAAATTGTATTTGTTATATGGTAATCATAAACAGATGGTAACCATCTTGCTTAAATTTGTGGTTTGATCCTACCTGTCAGATTATTAACCCCTTCAGTCCCAGGGGTTTCTGGTACCTCAAGTCCCGGAGCAATTTTGGCATTTTTGCGGTGTCGGTTCAGCAATTATTCTCCTTTCCTGCGAATAGTGTACCCATGTAAACTATATATTGTTTTTTCAAGGAGAGAGCTTTCTTTTGATACCATAGTTAGATGATTAGCTGAAAATTTAAGATGTGAAATTTAGTAAAAACTAGCGAAAATGTTTTTTTTTTAATATATTTTCCCTCTGAATCCTCACAAAATTAGGTAAAGTGATGAAACACCCCCTCCAAATTTATCAATTCAGGTGTCTTGATTTCAGAAATACCTAATTTATATAGATTTTCCATACTTTCCCAGGACTTATAGGGAACATACTAGGTGTACATTATTCGTAGAATATGACTTATGACTTAACAGGTTTGGGGGTTGTGAACGGGGGCAGGATGGTTACACTTTTTAGATGTTGTGTTAGGGCAATGGGATGTAAGGGTTTTTTTTAATTATTTTTAATATTTTTTTTAATTATTATAATTTTTTTTGTATTTTTTTTTAAATGTACTGTTATCAGTGCAGTATGGTTAGAGATCCTCTTAGGGACCTCTTGAACATATTAATTCCAGTGATGTCACAATGGCATGACATAGCTCACGTTATTGTTTCTTTTAATTATTATATATTGTTTTATTTTAGTGATTAAAAAAAACAACAATTTTTTTTCTTCATTTAGTTTTTCAGCATGTGAGAAGAGTGAGAAACATGGTTTCTCAATCTCCTCCCTGCGATCCCCCTGCACTGATCACACTGTGATCTCTATGCAAGTCCCCACAGACTTGCATAGAGATCACAGTGTCTGTGCCTCATCAGAGCGATCGAATATCCCAGCAGGGTCTGGACAGACCCTGCAGGGGATATCCTGTCCTTTGATGACCTTCCGGGTGATGTCAGCAGTGACGCGACCCAAAAATGTAACAGTTTTCCGGTGTTCGTGCCGGAAGCTGTTACATGAGATCAGGCAGGAAGGAGTCCAGGCTGTCAAACAACAGCTCCCGTGTAGCGTCCATAGGGGATTCCCAATCGGGGACTGAAGGGCTTAATACAGAAAAGCTACAACAATATACAAAACATTATACAATGATAAAAACCATGCCTCTCTGTGTATCAGTAAGCAAGGGCCTAAAATAGGCTATTATCTCCTGTAATGCAGGCTCCCCAGATCATAGGGGGCCCCAAGGCTTCTTGGTGCAGAGGTGGGCCCTTTGAAACAAATCTGTTGTTAGTACATTTACTGTACATTTGGATCTATTTTTTAATTGCAACTGCAATTTAATTTTGTACCATTAACATTAAGATAAATATTGTTTATTATTCCTATATATTACATCATATTGTAGAGACTATAAATTACGTCTGATTTTTTTTGTTTGTCATTTTTTCATGCCAATTATGTTTAGTTTTCTTACAGAAAATGCTACAAAAATGTCAATATTTAGCATGCAAAAATGGCAAATCTGAATTTATAGTAGGGAAAAGTGACTTGGTTTCACATGTTATTTTAGCAGATACATAAATAGCAGATAGATAATGACACGTAAAGAATAAGAACGTTCCTATTTTTTTCACTACTTATTGGTCATTTTCCAGGCATGTAAAATCACTGGGTGCTATTGGACATTAGATAAATATCTACATATAGCTACCCACATAATGGTAATTAAATATTTATTGAATAGTGAAAATAAAATGAAACTTTTCCATTGGGGTTCTGCAGTTTGAGTTTAAAACAAATCCAAAGAAATTAAAACTGTGATTAGGTGTCATTGCAGATACAAAAGGAAGAATGATAAAATACAGGACCATGCATATCTTCATTTTATATCTTTACTAAAACTGCATATTAGTCAAATGTATACATGAAACAGATCATATCTTGTTCTTTCATTACAATTCCTTAGTTACTATTATCGGGGAAACTATTTTATTCCAAGGCTGTATCATCTTTCACCATAATGAGCACCAAAAATGCAAATACATATCGATTTATGCAGAGGTCACTAAAAGTGACAAGCAATCTGTGAAAAAAGTTACTGGGAAGAACTAAGTAAAAAAAAAAAAAAAGTAATTGGAAAGATGACTGTAACCTTTTTGTAATGAATAGCAATAATAAATGGCTCTTGTAGTGTTCTGTGACCCTGTCAAAATGGCAAGGTGGTCTTTTCCGGAACCGATTTTGTTATTCTGATCCTTTGTAATAAGCAAATGTAGATGTGACATCATTAATTAATTGATCCAGTCATTGTTTGCATACAGGTTAGTAAAAACACAGTGTGATTCATTTATTTTTGACTGCGAGGTCATAAGAACAAAGAAGAAACAATTTATCATTCTTAGATTCACACCCTTATTTTTATTTTATTGAGGTGTTGTACCAATGCTGTTCAGTGGTCATAGCTAAGAAATGGTTTCTTAATTCTCTCCAGAAAATGAATGTATTGTTTTGCAGCATAAAGAAGATACATATGAATGTTTTTTCAAGCTACTATTATTATATCATCATGCATATAAATAATGACATTATGCATGATATAATGGTAATTTTTATTCAATACAAATCTTTAATTAAGCTGATTCAGAGGTTTCAAATCTACTGTAAAAGAAGTAATATGCAGCTACATGAAGGCAGTGCAGTAAGGGTATGTAGGACACCCCTAACAGCGCCTGCAGCATCACCTACTCTTCACCTCATACTTCACAATGGAGCCACAGGAAAGAAGGACTTATCACGGATAACTGTAAGGTGGTTGTGGTGTTGAGGGCAAGGTTCTGTGGAAGAGGTAATGTGGTTTGTAAATATATTTGTTATGGGCTGGGCCAAACTGGGGTTGAAAAATTAGTCCTGGCACATTAAGGCCAGTGAATGATAAAAGGACATGTCGCTTCATACTATGCTCTTATGCTCTTACAGTGGATGGCCTTTAGTATCCAGCTGGCAGCTGCACACTTAAGGAAAAGGTCTCCCACACAAATGGGAATAAAAGTAAATAGGAGGCTACACGCTCATTTGCTCAGTTTGCCCGATGGCCCTCCTGAGCCTAGTTATGGGTGTATGTAGGTTAGTAAAAGTGGACAGGTCAAGAAATGTTTATATCTGATTGACCAAATGTTTTAATGTTAATTTTTGTTTAATACATAAAATACTGATTCAATTGGTGGTTCAATTTGATTCAGTCCAATATTTGCAGGGGTAATATATGTAGTGTTTCTCAGAATGCAGAAGATTTTTAATTGTGAAAGTAACACAATCGTTAAGGGGTGGTAGAACAATGTCTATACCTACAAATTGCAATGTAGGCAAACTATGACTGTTGGCCAATGGCTTATCAGTGGCTCCAACACAAAATAAAGTAATAATTCTTGTTATATGGCCCCAATGCAATCTCTCAGTATAAGCTCTATCTTTCTCACATGAAATCTGCAACGACAAGTAGTATAAAAAATCACGTATGTTGAGCAGGTAAAATTGTGTTTAACCATGACTATTTTTTAAACCATATTTTCTAATATATATATATATATAATTAGACATGTGCAAATGGGCCAAAAACATTTTTGACCCATTTGTTTTCGGGCAATGAATTACGTTCCCTGCCCATTTGGTTCAGAAAAAATCGGGAGCCATTTTTAATTCCATAAAGAAATTCATTGCCCGGTGGCCACATTCACTCTCATTCACTTATTCTAGTTCACTCAATCAGTTCACTCAAGAATTGGAGTACTTCCTGACATAATTTTTGGTGCAAGCAATGGGATGAATTCTGGGGGACAACAATACTCTCATCTGAGTCTTTGACTTCTTGACTTCCACTTGAATATTCATTACTTCAGGAAAGCCCTGACCATCACATAGTCATACGGTACCTAGTCTCTCAATCAACAGCTTCAATGATATTGCTGTTTTAGAACCCAACTGAACCAAGTACAATGTAAAAAGCATTTTAAAGAAAACCAGTAAAGGGCCCCAAAGCATAGTGGGATAACCTTGATGTCCTGGAATCCTAAACACATATCCAATGTAACTAACTCTAACTGTCAGGCAATAATTGAGAAGAGAGAAGAGTTTATTCAAGCAAAAAATCACTATTGCTTGACAGATAGCGTACTACCCCTAGAGGTTTAACCTGCCACTCTACCAGCCCCAATCATGTCCAGGTAATTACTAGGCCCCATAACTCTGTTCTCGTTCATTAGACATTTTGTGTAACAGGAGATGCAGCTACCGTACACTGAACCATCATCTAGACACCAAGTCATTGCATTGCAATAGCACATCTCCCATGTTTTTTGCCCTTTCATACATTTTTGCAAGAAGGTGTATCAATTGTATAAAATAATGCAAGATGTATTTTTAGTGATATGATATTCATTCTAGGATTCAAATTGTATTTAAAAAAAATAAAATTTTCTTCCTCACTGTATAAATATAGTTATGAAGAGACATTTAACACAAGTGATACTTTATACTAAGATATATAGCAATATACACATAAAATTAGCAAAACTTCGTGTTGCAGTTCAAAAAAATTAAAGTTACCCTTTATGAAGTATTCAACAGATGCTCTTAACACATATCAAATTGATGCTCATATTATTTTAATGTACAAATGTATTAAATATTTATAAAGCGGTGATGTAACGGTTCATTTAATTATGTTTATGTCTTTCTGCTCTATTTAAAATATTTATTACACTATAAGGAGATATGTAAATTAAGTTGAGCTTCAGAAAAAAATAAAACTTTGTAATCATGGTATTCAAAATGTCAGGTTTAATTTCTTAAATTATTTGTGTCTAATTAAGTCACATTGTTGGAAATTAGAACTGTCTCATATGTCATCTTTTATGTTTAAATGCCAGAAAGCATATCTCCGTGAAAAAAAAGTCTTAATCGTATCTCATATACTGTATGTTAAAAAATGTTAAAATTGGCATTGTTTGTAACTTTTTGATGTTTTAAAACAATTTATTGTTAATATGGTTTATTCCAGAAAATGATTGCTTTAAAATATGTTAAAAGAACATAAACAATAAGGAAATCAACCAATAAAATTGGACAGGACCCTCTAAAACCTAAACTAATGTTAAAACCAATAAACAAGAACATTTTTATTTGCATCTATGAATCCTGCTTTCTATATCTGTGTTAAGAATTATTATTTCCATCATTCCCAAGTATTTCAGCAATAGAGGCATGTATGAATATAATGCACTCCATAACATGTGAATAGTCTAAAGCATGTTTAAAGAAATTGAACTTATTTGCCAAAAAAGTGATTCAGATACATATCAATTTAAATAAACAATAGCATACTATTCAATCTGTGCTTTTTCAAAGGAAAGCTTTCTATTCTGCATCCTATTATTTTCATATTTTAGACTTATATTAAAGTTATCACTACAAATGAGGGGATTGCTACATAGTGCTACAATGAAATCCAACTGTGAACAACTGACCACTGTGCATGTGATATGATTTGATAAGAGACTGCATTGACATCACCAAAATTGATAAAAAAAATATATATATATAACTGAGCTAAAATGTTTTTTGTTTGTATTTTGAAAATAACTAAAATTTAGAAAAAAACTAAAATTCTCTTTTACATACTATAACTTTAATATTACGTCCTGATATACTACCAGGTTAATGCAGCATAAAATCAGGTACCTCTTACAAAAAGATGAGGAGAGCATTCACTGCCACCCTAGTCCAACCAAGCAATTTATAGCCTGCAATCAGCCTTTCACTGCTGCCCACACTAAATAAATAAAGAAGAAAAAAATGGGCAAAGACACTTCAAAACCATCTAAAGGGGGCATCTGGAGAACTGGATGTTTTTTCCAGAAAACACAAAGCCAGCCTTCACAAGCAAAAAGTTCACAAGCCAGAGAAACAACTTTAGAAGTTACAAAACTTTAATGTCCCCGATGGATGCTCGTTCCACAGAATGCTATTTATATGGCAACTAAATTGATTAATTCCAAATCATCGCATATAAATGACCTGGTTAAAAAAAAAGAATGAAACAGATCTTCAACACATTGGATGCGGATGGGTTCCCTCCCTTTACTTCAAGTCAATGTTGTTTTGTTATGGCCTGTTCTCCCTCTATCACTCTACCTCACTGGTAACAGTCGAGTACAACTGACAGACAAAAAAACTGGCCAATCAAGCGGAAAAGTATTGTCACTCAACTGAAAAAATATTGTCACACACTTGTATCACAAAGCTTAGAGACTTTTGTACTGCATCACCACCAACAGTAAATCCGAATAACAAGGTCTATTCACACTTCAGTACAAACGTTGGTACAAACGACCCCTGGTGATTATTAAATGGTAACTCTAGGGACTACAAACATCACTCTCATGTCTATAACTCAAAAGCATGGATAGATTACATACATCCCCATCACAAGTCCAGAAATCTGACCACATTTCCCATAAAAGTACACTGGTAAAAAAAAATGCCAGAATTGAGACTATTAAGTTATTAAATACATTTACAAAGGAAATTATAAAATACTATATATATATGCAATATACATTGTGGTGGAAAAAGTCATTATTGCTAAATAATAGATAATAAAATATGTAAGGATTAAGTGTCTAATTAGCTACAGTGAGTCATCCGCCTACAATCACTCTGTTACAAAAATAAAATTTAAACCCTAATCTGACATGTACAATTGATGTGTGCAATTAAAGAAAAGTAAGCAATATGGGCAGTCATGAAGTGCTTGATTGTGTTGAAAGAGATCTGAGTTGATGTTTGGTGGCCATCAGAGAGCTCACATGATAAGCCTGTAAAATGTGGGAATTATGTAGTATGAAACTGCATTAGTCTCATTCACTTAATTTAGCAGGTCACTTATTTGGTATTCTAAATTGGTCTCTCCAGTTTGAGCACTGAAAATATGTTGATCATAATTGAGGAACTATCATATTCTACGCCATCCTCAACCTTAATTCTTATACTTGTATGTAAAACATTAAATGAGGTTTCCTTTTCAATTATATTATATCATTAACATCATGACTGCCCTTTTATGTGTGTAATGTATAGGATACATGCATCAGATGTTTTATATAGTTGCATCATCCTTGTCTTTATGGTAAGAGGTTGTTATTATAGAGGAATTGCGTGGCTATAAACAGTCTCTAGCAAGTTTCATTTCAAGACGCCAGGAGGCTTTTTAGCAGGATTCTAATATAATCTGAGGTATCAGTGGAAAACACTTAATATTCTTAAAAGCATATTCCATATGTGGTGGACACTGTGATGTCAATCAAGGAAAATCTCAATTTGATTGGAGTATATAAAATTAAAGATACACAAGTGACAGGTCCTTTTAGAGGTGCATTCAATTATGGTAATTTTAGATAAGACAGTTTACTTTTAATGATTCACTTGTAGCTACTACCCCTCTCCACCAATACAAAGAGCAAATCTATTAATGTGAAACATCCCAGTGATTTGCATAATACTATTATATCCATTCAACCCAAATGGAAAATAAAGGTCTAGTTCCAAGGCTAAAATGTCAAGGAACTTTCACAAGTTCCTCAACAGCACTATGTGTTGAATGATTTTTCTAGGAAATCATCATGAGCATCAATTTAAGAAAATTATATGCAGTTAAACCATTCCATTTGATCTTTAAAAATGCCACTGTTTTGTGGTGTAGTGAAAGCAAAACAAAATAAATTGTTTTGCTGGTTGTATAAAATATTATTAACCAGATGCTTCATAATTGAATGCTCTGGCATTCTAAAGGCCATAGCAATTTCCCGCATCACATTTCACAGTTGTGATGGTTTTATTTAGGTATTTTTGGATGAGAAATGAATAATTATTACCAAGTTTTTGTATTGTAAAATGACATTATCTCTATGGATCACATTAACATAGAAATAGTGGTAATTAAAGATCAATAAATGAATCTTTACAATTAAATATAACAGAAAAAGAAACACATTGCTCTACAAGTTTAATAACATCAAACAGTATGTATATTTTGTACCTAAGAATATATAGGTTGTTAAAACGTATATAAATATATGTATATTTGCATTTAAATAATATTATGTCATACTCAGTAAAGTAAATGCTCTATGCAGATATTGAAATTAATTGTCCTCTAAGGATTTTAATTTAATTGGGACAATTGGATACTCAAGAAACAATATATAAAGAAACAAATGATATAAGGGGAAGCTTAGCATCGCTGGAAGGAAAATGCATCTCTTAGAGAAGTTCTATTCTAGGTAAACTATTAATAAAAAGAAGACGGCAAGTAATAGATTAGATCTAGGAGTTAATTTTATTATACATAATGATTTTTTCTTTTCTTTCTTTTTCCTTTTTAAACAGGTTGAAGAGGTATTTAAATAAATAACACAGAAAGCTATGTGTTGCTTTTATTTTCAGTATAAGACATACTCACATTGGGGTCTATTCACAAAGAGTCAATTAGATTTTCCGAAGGGTTGCATCAGTCCGAAGGGACTGATGCAGGGTGGGATTAAAGGGTAGGTTAAAAAAAACTTGAAGGAGTTCAATGTATTTTAGTGCATTGCCTAATGTGTACTTGTCAGTTCAATACATTTTAAAAAAAATATTTATCTTAATTAATTTGGTTATCTGAATTGAAGACACTTTTCAAAAATTGTATACCAGCTGTAAAAAAGAACTGGTATCGCATGTTGATGTAAAGTATTCACCATAATGTAAAGCATATATGTATAAAGTGACACGTTAAGGGGTATGTTATTTAAATCTGGACATCAGCAATATTTTTGTTATTTGAATGAGTGACTGCTTACCGCCCACCTACTAATTTTACAAGGTATATGACAGCATATATTGCTTGGAAACTTTGAAAGAATCATTTACTGTTATAAGACAAGCAGTCTCTTTGGGGAAATGAGGAATGTCCTAGTCTAGGACACCATCATTTTTCTTTAGAGGCCATTTCAAATGAAAAGGACCCTGGTGGTTAGGATAATTTACCAGCCAGTAACCGATAACTTCATCAGAATTTTTCCCTTAGGGATCATAAGATGTTAGACTGCTGAGTACAAACCATGATGCTACATTTTTAAGTGGATGAAAGTGGTAGAATTAGATGAAAGTATTTTCAAACATCATTTAGTCCTTGCTGCTCTGCAACTGGAATCCCTGTTGTGCTCAGTGTGTTTGCTTGTGGAGACAGAAGATACATATTTACAGAGTTACCTGCTCAATCATGTAACAGAGCAATTGTTTGCATTTAAATGTGAGTAAAAACAGTCATCAACAATAGCTTTTAGGCATCTAAGGGTTTGCAATAATAGCAAGAATCAAGATGATTTTAACCTCCTGCCTTTCATGGTAGGGAAGGTACTGAAAAAATTATCTTGATGGATGTGCATATGTATTTCTATGAATATAATAATTCAAAAGAAAATTGAAAGTATTTAGTGAGAAGTAATGGACATCTGAAGGAGAATTTGTTCAGGCGTAGCTTTTGTGATTATAACTATAAACCTAATGTTATTCATTATTAGATTTTAAGAAAGAGAACATTTTAAAAAGCAATGCTGTCGGACTATATATGTATTTTTAATTTTAAAATGCTTTCAGTATATATAAAAAGAATGCAGGTAAAAGGAGGCTTATTTAAGGAATTACTGAGAATAACTCTTTAATCGTATTTCGAAATGAAAGGACGATTATGTTTTTTTTTCAATTTTATTAAACCTGGAAGGTTATCAGAAGATTTTTTTGGTAGGCACCATTGGTTGATCTGTCATTTTTAAAAGATCGTGGTCACCAATGGATAATTGGCCGCAAAGCCATTTAAAGAGGAATGTGATTTCAGGAAGCCATGACATGACTGGGTAATGGAATATGGACTGGGTCATAGATAACCAATGCATGGTGAAGTCACTGGTAAAGATAGTAGCACCAAGGGAAAAAATCATAGTTTGGTTTCTACCACTGTTTATGTACATGTTGATTGAAGATAAAGTTTCCATAATAACTCCCGGGGGAGCATATTCTCAACTTTACTGTTTATCTTTTTAGCTTTATCGCTGGTCCAAAAAAAAATAAAAATAAATCAAATTAAATTAAACAAAGACAAATATTTGAAAATGCATTTTTGACTTAACTAATATGATAGATACAGCAAATAATTTATATATTTGTAAGCATAACATGTGAAACACAATTTCATTCAAACAAGTATATTAGAATCAATGTGAAACAACATAAGCCTATAACACTTTCAATTTTTTACATTAATATTAAAAAATATGAAAAATGCATTAAACAATGGAAATGGAAAAATAACAAAACAACTGTTTGCCTTAAGCTATATTTGACTTCCCTTGTCAAAGAATTACTTATTAAAACTTAATTTACATTTTCTTTCATTGGATCCAAAGTTCTCTTTTTTCGTTTTTAGTACCAATGAAAACTTTTTATACAGCTGTAGGCGAGGGTAAAAGGTTATAACATTCCTTTAATCATCTCATGGTATAAATTACCCTTTAAGAGCAAAGTCTTTACTTCTAACCAATTAAAATTTCCTTTGATAAAATGTTCTGTGTCTGAAATGTAAAAAAGAATATAGAGGAAAAAAGAAAAAACAAGAAATACTACATATTTTAAGATGTAACATTTAACATTCAATGTGTCCAGTACTTTAAGGAATGGAGATAACGTATGGCAACAGTTATGTTATCTACATAAAATAGCCATGCAAGCTAACAAAAATAAAATAACCTCTGTAGTTTTTAAGTGCTGTATTGGAGAACAAAACACTGTATGTCGTAGTGCTATAAGTTAAAACATAGCTATTTACCAGACTTGTGCACGAGGCCCAAAATAATTTCAGCCAAATTTTGGTCCTGTTTTTGTACAGCAAATTTTGGTCCTGTTTTTGTACAGCAAATTTTAATTTCTTCCCTTTTGATGGTGGCGGCCATTAAAAAATAAACAAGTTCCCAAAAGCGTCTGAGCATTGAGTGTGTGAGCATTGAGAACTGGACCACGGTACAATGGAAGAAGGTGGCCTGGTCTGATGAATCACGCTTTTTTTACATCACATGTATGGCCTGGTGCATCGCTTACAGTACTTATAGAACACATGGCACCAGAATGTATCCATGGAGGCCCACCTTGCAACTTACAGGACTTAAAGGATCTGCTGCCAACATCTTAGTGCCAGTTACCAAAGCACACCTTTAGAGGTCTAATGGAGTCCACACCTCGACTGGTCAGGGCTGTTTTGGCAACAAAAGGCAGACATACACAATATTAGGCTGGTGGTTATAATGGTATGGCTGATAGGTGTATATATATGTAGACTTGTCCATTAAGGTTCATAGAAATTTCAAATTTACAGAATTTTTGAAAATCTGGTGATTCATGCAAAGCCACTGAAACGCAGCACGATCCCCCATGAATCGAATGAATAAGAAACAAAAAAGCTCTGAATTTTCATCCAAAATATGGCCCACATTTACTCACACTCTAACTCATTCTTTCACATTCTCTTTCTTGTTCATTCACGCTCTCGAAATGTTTTCCTACCTTCTCTGCCGACCACTTCCTCTTCTGCCTACCAGTTGTACTTCTAATCTTCTATCTTTTATCTTCTACCTTATCTTCCATATTCAATCTGCTATCTTTAATCTTCTATCTTTGTCCTTTAATCTTCTATCTTTGTCCGTATCATACAAAATGTATTTTTATTAAAATTTGGCAATTTTGTGAGTTCCTACAAATCTCTGATAACAAGGAGGGTCCCCATGGGAACAAATGAAAATGAATGTCAAAACATCTAAAATCTAATTTTTTCATTTGTTTGCCATGTTTTTGTGCTATTACAACTCATTTTGGTGCTCTTTCAGAAGGAGAAGTGGGAAGGGACTGTGTGTAGGAGAGTACATAATAAAGGATTGATTGGTAGCCAAAAAAAATCGTCTCATTGATAATTATGGCTGTGACTGATGGGTTCAACAGCCTGTTTGTTTTTTCCTTACTTTTTATTACTCTGGCCATCAGTATTTACAAGGGGAAGAAGCAAGTGTCTATATATATATAAATGTGCTGACCATTTTAACCTGTCAGTAGCAGTTACAGACTCAACTGAGAATTGAAGTGTGAGAGGCTGTTCAATTTTTCAAAAATTGTTTCTATTACCTATTAAGTTGTGCTTTCGTAATATACTACCAGCAACACCTTGAGTATATGGACAACACAAAACTATAAATCATTAACATTGATGACAAAATTAGACATTGTTACAATGCATGCCCACAGTATATTTGACTTCTTGAAATAGTGTTTCTGATGTGGGTTTAAGACAGATACACCTTTATGCTAGAAGCAAAACCTCTAGTTTTTATACGAAACAATAAATCATTCATATAGGTTATAAAATTAGGCATGGGACTGTGCATGTGCACATTGTGTTTTAGTTCTTGAAATACTGTTTCTGAGTTGGGTTTAAGAGAGTTGCACTTTTATGTTACCAGCAAAAGCTTTTTGGACAGCACAAAAGTAAGTTTTGCCAATAAATTATTATTAGTTTATTTTGGGGCAGACCAACATAGAGTATTGTGCATGTGCTGTATGTCCATGCAGTCTTTTAGCACTCAGCAGTACCCTGATGAGAACCTGTCCCAAATCATTCCCATAACATGAAGTAAAAGGATCTGGCACACCCTATGTATCCATCACAGCTCATACCTTGAAAACCAGGCCATCTCAATACCACCTTACAAGGATCAAAACCAACCCGAACAGTCACCCATTACGCTGCCCAATAGACAAAGGAGTGCCCCAGGATCCATACAAGAACTCTGTCTGAACCTACAAGAAAAGACGGAAAACATAAGAACAGCAAAGCGGCCAAAACCACACCAATACCCTGTATGGACCCCGTTCGTGACAGGAAGGAACCCAAGACATGGCTGCCTTGACAATCAGAGAGGGACACAAATCGTGAAAGCTGCCCCCAACACAGTTTGAAGTATGGCTGGGAAGTTGCCTCGTTATATGGCCCTTCTTTACCCCACCAGCAGGGGTGTCCTTTGGCGTTCCCCACCAATGAGCCATCGATCCCCTGCAATTCGTCATTGACGACTGACCAAAGATTCCAAACTTTACAAAACAGAGGGGGGCTGCCTGTCGTGGGCCCCCTTGCCTTCACACCAGGGCTTTTCTGTAACATGAACATCCTCAAAATGCAGGACCAAAGTTTATTTTACACACTCAAGAGTAAAATTTATTTTCCCATTTGATATGTTATTTTTCTAAATTAACTTGAATATGATCAGCATATATAAATCTCACGGTTTGTTGGGTCAATAGTAATGAGCTCATTGAATCAATTTGTCTTTATTTTATTTGCAGACTTGGGAAAGATTAATCATAATTTAAAAGAAGCTGTTGTCAGTTTTCATCAGTCATTAGCAATGAGCCCAGACAATATTTTTGTAAGAGTATATATTTCAAAGAAATAAAAAAAAATTGAAGAAGTATATCTTAAATTATTTTAAACATTAATTTATTACTTTAACTATTCAGAACGATAATAAACAAAATGGGCCGAGACAATATTTTTGTAAGAGTATATATTTCAAAGAAATAAAAAAAATTGAAGAACGAAGTATAACTTAAATTATTTTAAATATTTATTAATTTAACTATTCAAAACACTAATAAACAAAATGAGCTGAGCAATCTAAATCATGAATATCTACCATACGTGAATTGAACATAAAACATTTTCTTATTCTTCTTTAAAATAAGCACCAGTTTTCTTAGTTTCAAACACAGAGCTGAATTAACAGGGCGTGGCAGGCCCAGAACGGCCATCTGACACACAGGACAAATGCCCAGAGTGCTGCTAGCCATCAGCATCCCAAACTCACCTAATCTGCCTCTCCAGTGGCGAATCGAGCATAAAAATGTAACATGTGGGTGCACATATCCACGCATGTCATCAGCAGCCACTGGTCTTAAGGTTTCGGTGGTGGACTGGTGATGACTCAGGTACTGCATTCAACCATGCAAGTCAATGCAGCCCAGCTTTCTAATCACAATGTGATTAGTAAAATATAAAAATATGGGAAAAAATTAAAATAGTAGAAAAGAAATGTTCGCAACATTTAAAAATAATTATTCAGTTATGTCACCATCAGGTGAACCATCCAGTAAAAAATAAATAAAAATAAAAGTATCTTCCCAAAAATCCTGGCATGGAAATAGTGAAAATACTAGTATTCCAAATACCCAAGGGATGTCTACTTTAAGAAATGTAGTACTTGATTGTGTAAATTGAATAGGCCAGGGTCAAAGATGTCCCACAAAGACCGAACAGATGTCAAAATGAGAAGAAAAAAAAAAGCCCACCTCCCAAATGTGCCCTTTTAGGCCCCAAGCAACCCAACAAACCCATGCATGAGTGGTATCACTGTACTCAGGGTATGTTGATGAACACATTTTGGGATGTAATTTCATACCTGCAAAAAAAACACACAAAAATGACTACCACACACTTTGATAAAGGATGGTGATAGAATTATTGCATGTAAAGAGTTAAAATACCACCATTTGAAATACCTTGGGGTGTCTAGGTTTCAAACACACATGGTTTGACGGGGTAAGTTAAAGGTGCTGGCTTCAAAGATGTCCTAAATAGGACATGGGGGCAGAAGGACCAGATGTCAAAGTTCAAAGTTAAAAAAAATGCGTGCAAATGTGTCATTTTCACCTCCCAAACAACCGGACAAACCCATGCATGGGTGGTATCACTCTCCTCGCAAGATGTCGCTGAACACATATTGAGGTGTTGTTTGACAGTGACATATAATAGGAGCATTAAATTCATACCTGAAGTACAGTTTGTGTGACTTAAAAAAAAAAAATACTACCACAAACTTGGCAAAGGCTGGTGGTAGAATTAGTGCATGAAAATGGTTAACATACCAGCAGTTGAAATATCATGGGGTATCTTGTTTTCAAAAATATATAGTTTGAGGGGGTAAATAAGAACAACCCCGGAGGGAAAGAATTAGACAGAGGGGCCCCATGAATGAAGTGCCGGACGAGGTACCCATGATCAAGCCTGGTTAAGGGGTTAAGGGATGACTAAGCAAAAATTTTTGCACTGAAAGTGTTAAATTAGTGGCACGTGCAGGGCCAGATGGGAGGGGGTAATTACCCTCCCTGAGGGGTATATATTGAAGGGTCCTCCTCTATAGGGGCAATTATTTTAAAGTGCATTTTCCCGCCCATCCCTCCCCTAATTTTCAGCATTGCTGGGCACTCAGATTTTTTTATGCTGGTACGGTGTAGGAGTTAACCATCTAGGTATGGTTACCTGTGGTGCACAGAGGTGTAAGTGCAGAACACTCCAGGGGCATTCGCCCCTGTGAATCGTATGGTCGTGTGACTGCCGCGCTAGGGGACGCGGCAGTTCCAGCAGGGATACAGGTGGTTACGCCCATACCAGCAGGTTACTTATTTGGTTATTAATTTGGTTATTAATTGGTTACAATTGGTTATATGTTTGCTTTCATTTTGACGATAAATATTATATACTATGTCAAAATGTGTTGTGTTAATAATCTTTGACACTTTGTAAAACATTAATAAAGGTTGAGTGTCGCGGTGCTGTAGTTATTGGTAGTCCGCACCGCGGACAAATAAATTCCATATCTGACGATTAATAAAGTTTTTGAAATAAAGAAGTGTCTCTTGTCTTATTTGTAAGAGGTACCGAAAACTGGACGCTACTTCATTCATGCTTGGCCAGCTTCAAAGATGTCTCAAATAGGACATGGGGCAAAATGGTTTTGAAATAGGAAAACACTACTTGTACTTATTGTCCTACAACTTGCAAAAAACTTTGACTATTTCTAAACTCTAACTTTTGTAGATAAACAAAATATATTTGAAATAAAATTGATAAAAAAGTGTTTTTTTCCATTTGTCACCATATTTTTTTTTTATAGGAAAGTACATAATAAAAATGTATCTAAAGAAAGCCCTTCTTGTTCTGAAAAAAAAACAATATATAACTTGTGT